>NC_134836.1:123222743-123323756 GCF_004210375.1 Tachypleus tridentatus | reverse complement strand
AATGGACCCACTCCATAAAAAATTGCCTGGTTACTCATGCTTTACTATTAGCCCTCCACATGACATTTAGTTTACTTTTCAGGACATTGTTTTCTTAAAAACCCTCGGGTTCTCAGAATGGTACACAAGCAAAGGTTTAAGTTTTAAGTCCCCACTTGCATTACTACATAACAATAGAGTTAGCCTGTCCTTCATTGGCTTGTGTCCTAGCAGTGATTTCTCCTCCTTGGTGATGTGGTCCTCTTTGGTATTTTCTTCCAAAAGAGGCCTGTTTCATCACAGTTGAACACTTGTTGGGGAATAAAACCCTCAGCTACTACATAGTCCTTAAATTCCCTAACAAATTTATCAGCAGCGTCTTTCTTAGAACTGGCACCCTCCCTATGTCTCACCACACTATGTATGCCACTTTTCTTCCTAAATTTTTCAAATCACCCCCTACTAGCCTTAAAAGCATCACTTGTATCAGCACTCGTTCCAGGGGTGTTTCTAAGGAGGTCAGCATGCAACTGCTTTGCTTTCTCACAAATGATGGTCTCAGAAATGCTATCACCAGCTAACACAAATCAACAACAGTTTTTCCACCTCTTCTATTGTTTTTAATCTTTGTTTCGTAAGCACTGTCACTCCTTTTGCAACATCAGCTCCTTTGATAACCTCTTTATTTTTCAGTATGGTGCAGACTGTAGACTTCGCCATATCAAACTGTGTGGCAAGGTCAGACACGCGAACACCACTCTCATACTTCGCTATGAGATCTTTTTTCACCTCTATTGTGGCTCTAACAACTTTACTTTTTGGTTTGCCGCTTTCATTATCCTTCTTTAACCCCATGGCGGCTTATTTAATCAGAATAGTTAGAAAAACAACAAAAAGAAAAACGAGAACGTTCACAGCAGATTTTAGCGGGGTGTGGACTGAGCGACAGGTGCGGGTAAAATGTTTTGGGCAAGCTGGTGGGGCCGAAAATGGTCGAAGGGTCGTTCGGGTCATCAGTCGGGTTATTTCGGGGTTCGAGCTACGACAGCTTGGTTGGGAACCGAGTTTATGTTCGGCAACCGAGACATTCTTTCTCAAACAATATGTTCGAAAACCGAATTGTTCGAGAAGGGAATCGTTCGAGAACCGAAGTACCACTGTACTACTATTATTCTTAATATGTGTTTACTAAATTATACAGGTTCGGTATGGCCAGGTGGTTAGGGCGCTCGACTCTGCAATCTGAGGGTCGCGAATCTGAATTTTCCCATCAAAGATGCTGGCCTTTTCAACCGTGGGAACGTTATATTGTGATGGTCAATCTCACTATTTCTCGGTAAAAGAGTGGCCCAAGAGGTGGCAATGAGTGATGTAAACTAGCTGTCTTCCCGTCTAACCTTGCACTGGTAAGTTAAGGACGGCTAACGCTGAGAGCCCCTCATGTAGCTTTTGCGTGAAATTCCAAAACAAATCCAAAATAAATTGTACAGAGTTCCAGAGTTGCGTAAACACGGTCACCGAAGCAAATGTAACACACTTGTACAGATCTTTTATTGTCATTTGTAGTGCATACTGAGAGATTTACATTTTACTAAATATAATGTAAAATTAATGTAAGTTAATATTATATCTTGTAATTAATGTAAGTTAATATTATATCTTGTAATTAATGTAAGTTAATATTATATCTTGTAATTAATGTAAAATTAATGTAAGTTAATATATCTCTTGTAATTAATGTAAAATTAATGTAAGTTAATATTATATCTTGTAATTAATGTTAATATTATATCTTGTAATTAATGTAAGTTAATATTATATCTTGTAATTAATGTAAGTTAATATTATATCTTGTAATTAATGTAAAATTAATGTAAGTTAATATTATATCTTGTAATTAATGTAAAATTAATGTAAATTAATATTATGTCTTGTAATTAATGTAAAATTAATGTAAGTTAATATTATATCTTGTAATTAATGTAAAATTAATGTAAGTTGATATTATATCTTGTAATTAATGTAAGTTAATGTAAGTTAATATTATATCTTGTAATTAATGTAAAATTAATGTAAATTAATATTATATCTTGCAATTAATGTAAAATTAATGTAAGTTAATATTATATCTTGTAATAAATGTAAAATTAATGTAAGTTAATATTATATCTTGTAATTAATGTAAAATTAATGTAAAATTAATGTCAGTTAATATTATATCTTGTAATTAATGTAAAATTAATGTAAGTTAATATTATATCTTGTAATTAATGTAAAATTAATGTAAGTTAATATTATATATTGTAATTAATGTAAGTTAATATTATATCTTGGGCCTCGATTAACAAAAATTGGCACAGAAATAAAATTTTAAAGTTGTAATTTGGTTTAATGTTATAAAAAGTTCAACAGAATTATTCTTACAGTTATAACTCTGGTTTCTATCACGTGAGCTGTGTAGGACTTGTGTGTGTGGATTCTGGTCATCAGCATCCTTAACCTTTATAGTCACAGATGTCACTGAACTTAAGCTCTGGGACTCCGTGATCCTAAAACACAAAGGAATTTTAGTTGTTTCTATCCGTGAACACTGGCCTCTCAATAACATAATGACCTCTCATTATAGTGACCATAAAGTACGCCCACACCAACAACGTGATTGGTACTTCCCACTGTGATGTAGGTCCAGCTTATCTCTGTTTGGTTCACTTGTGTTCAGGATTAGTGATAAAAAGTGGAATTATGGTAACCTAGCGTTGGTTAAACTGGACCTCACTCGAACGTAGACTTCGAAATTGTATAAAATTTGGAATATTAAGTTTTTGATATACTAACCCATTAAGTTTTTGATATACTAACCCATTAAGTTTTTGATATACTATCCCCCTAACCCATTAAGTTTTTGATATACTAACCCCCCAGCCCACTAAGTTTTTGATATATTAACCCCCTAACCCCCCTTCGAGTCATTATTTTTCCCCTCTCCCCCAGAAAAACGAACCATTAAGGTGTTATGTTTACCAAAAGTCTGTATATACATAACTGAAAGAGACAGTTGTATTTTTGAATTTTTTGTAGAAGTTTAGTAAGTTCCAAACTACTTGGTTCCAGCGTGAATACAGCCTAAATCTAACGTGTGGTGAAAATATCAAAATAATAATTATTTTGTTTTTCAGCTGAAAATGAGTGATTACTAATAAATGTATCGGAAATCACACTAGAAATTCCAAATAATTTTGATTAACCCTCGTAAGCAATAGTCTAAAAAATACATGTTCACATAAAACATTTTATAAAGGGTCTAGTGATCGCTCTTTCTTTGGTTCTGTTTTAAGCAATATTAATAACACACTAATGTGTTTATTATTTGGAGGTCTAGCGCTGTTGTGTTTTTGTTTACATGCGGAACAGGAAGGTTTCGTCTGTTCTAAAAGAAAACAAGAAGAAAGTACTTGAAATTAAGTTCACAAAAAACGTCAGTTTTGTAAACTATCCTCGTGACGTGAACGTGGATCCTTTCGTGTTAACTTAACGAATAACCCGGATGCTTACCGTAGCCTGAACTTGTAGCTCAAACCCTCGAATCCCGTGATCAAAATCCAGAGGTTTGTTCACCATCAGAGCGCCCTCTATCGGGTCTGAGAGAACGAAAGTGTTGTCTTCGTTTCCTCCCTGTTTAACAAATAGCGAAAGGTTTGGAAAATTATATTAATTTCTTATATTTCTAAACAAAAAGAAAGGAAACCAGAACCACCTTAGTATTCACTTGTTTTGTAATACGGCGTACATGAGTACATAATACTGATGAAAAGTTGAAATTTATGTAAAACACATTTTATTTAAAAGAATCCTCTACATGAATATATATAGTGACTGTTGTCAACTTACCACGATGGAATATGTGACGTCAGAGTTGGCGGTATTGGGTTTATCGCGATCTAGAGCATTAATTCCCCGGAAAATCGTGAGTCCAACAGGAGTCAGCTGCAATAAATTTAAGAAGAAAAAGTAGTCATTCTTGTCCACTGTAGAATTATCATAGTCATTCTTATTCACTGTAGAATTATCATAGTCATTCTTGTCCACTGTAGAATTCTCATAGTCATTATTGTCCACTGTAGAATTAAGTCATTGTCTCATTCTTTAGTCCACTTGTCCACTGAATTATCATAGTCATTCTTGTCCTCTGTAGAATTAACAGACTTTCACTTCAAGACTATAAATCAAAACAGTATATCGAGGACAGACCTCTGACCTACAAAACTACATAAATTTCCTAAAGATTCGGACATGGTACATATAGGGTTAAAGTATACATATGGGAAAATATAAATATAAAAAAATAAAACCATATGTCCTTTATTTGGGTACAATATTGTATACTTGGAATATGATACGATTCAGTTACATGATTACGTATGATTTAAAATACTGACCTGTCGAGTTACGTAATTAGCCAAGATAACAAATATCCATTACCTCGTCGACGGCCAGATGATAGGGCGTGTTTTGGAACTGTGGGGCGTGGTCATTGATATCTTCTATGTATACTGTGACAGGTAAGAACACTTCATCCTACACCGAACAATAAATATATCAGTGTTTATTTTAAAAAGAAAAAAAATTAAACAAATACAAGAGAAAGAACTCATACCTAAAAAATGGGGCAAAATAAATAAATGTATTCTGAAAAAAATACACAAAAAGTATGTGTTAGAACAAATTCTCAGTAGGCTATCTGCTATGTACACCGTGGGAAATCTAACACTGGACTTTAGCGTTGTAAAACAGTAGACGTACTGCTGTCCCACGGATGGGGGGGGGGGGACAAAAGTGGAAAATAGTAATGAAGGGGAGTTTTCAGATTAAGCAATAATTATAGTAATGAACCTACGATTAGCATAACAATTGTAATGATAAACCTATGATTAATGTAATAATTATAGTAATGAACCTACGATTAGCGTAACAATTGTAATGATAAACCTATGATTAGTGCAATAAATATAGTAATAAACCTACGATTAGCGTAACAATTGAATGATAAACCTACAATTAATGTAATAATTATAGTAATGAACCTATAGCGTAACAATTGTAATGATAAACCTATGATTAATGCAATAAATATAGTAATAAACCTACGATTAGCGTAGCAATTGTAATGATAAACCTATGATTAATGTAATAATTATAGTAATAAACCTACGATTAGCGTAACAATTGTAATGATAAACCTATGATTAATGCAATAATTATAGTAATGAACCTACGATTAGCGTAACAATTGTAATGATAAACCTATGATTAATGCAATAAATATAGTAATGAACCTACGATTAGCGTAGCAATTGTAATGATAAACCTATGATTAATGTAATAATTATAGTAATGAACCTACGATTAGCGTAACAATTGTAATGATAAACCTATGATTAATGTAATAATTATAGTAATGAACCTACGATTAGCGTAACAATTGTAATGATAAACCTATGATTAATGTAAAATTATAGTAATGAACCTACAATTAGCGTAACAATTGTAATGATAAACCTATGATTAATGTAATAATTATAGTAATAAACCTACGATTAGCGTAGCAATTGTAATGATAAATCTATGATTAATGTAATAATTATAGTAATGAACCTACGATTAGCGTAGCAATTGTAATGATAAACCTATGATTAATGTAATAATTATAGTAATGAACCTACGATTAGCGTAGCAATTGTAATGATAAACCTATGATTAATGTAATAATTATAGTAATGAACCTACGATTAGCGTAACAATTGTAATGATAAACCTATGATTAATGTAATAATTATAGTAATGAACCTACGATTAGCGTAACAATTGTAATGATAAACCTATAATTAATGTAATAATTATAGTAATGAACCTACGATTAGCGTAACAATTGTAATGATAAACCTATAATTAATGTAATAATTATAGTAATGAACCTACCATTAGCGTAGCAATTGTAATGATAAACCTATGATTAATGTAATAATTATCAGGTCATCCCATAAGTAATGTCCGAAAATTTAATACACAAAGTGCATCATCATTTATATCTTTATAGAAAGCTTTAATGACTAAAATATGTAGTAGGATGTGTATAAAAATGTTCAGACAAATAAAACAAACAAACCCAACTCCAGTTTATCAGATCTTTAATCAAATAAACCCTTATGAAGATGGATGTGTCTGAGGAACACATTAGGTATATAATGTTTTATTAGTTTCTAAAAGGCAATAATGCAGCAGAAACTACATTAAACATTCAAGATGTTTATGGTGCGGAGTCTTTCAGTGAAAGAAAACGTTGTAGGTGGTTCCAGAAGTTCAGATCAGGTGACCACAGCACCATGTCCAGATCATCCTGTTGAGTTTAGTGATAACTTGCTGCTGGCTACACTTGATGAAGATTGTGTTGTAACAGTTGAAGAACTAGAAACTTAATTCAACCAATTCAACAGTTCATTGTCATCTGAAACAGTTTGGGAAGAGGTCAAAACTTGGAAAATGGGTTCTCCATGATTTGACAGAAGCCAACCTACGAGCAAGAGTGGACAACTTGCAATTCTCTGCACTCTCGTGAACGTAACTCACCTTTTTTGGGCAGGTTAGTGACTGGAGATGAAAATCGATATTTTATAAAAATGTTAAGCACCGCAGACAATGGATCAGTGCAGGTAAACTGGTTAAAGCACAGTCCAAAATGGACCTCCACCCTAGGAAAGTCTTGTTAAGCACTTGGTGGGATATTGTTGGTATGATCCACTTTGAGTTGCTAACACTCAATATAACGATTACATCAGACTTCTATTGTCAACAGTCAGAGCGCGTCAATGTTGCACTGAAAGAAAAGAGACCTACTTTGATCAATCGTTAAGGTGTTGTGTTACACCAGGATAATGCACGGCCCCATATAATATGTTGTGTTACACCAGGATAATGTACAGCCCCATACAGCATGTTGTGTTACACCAGGATAATGTACAGCCCCATACAGTATGTTGTGTTACACCAGGATAATTCACAGCCCCATACAGCATGTTGTGTTACACCAGGATAATGTACAGCCCCATACAGTATGTTGTGTTACACCAGGATAATTCACAGCCCCATACAGCATGTTATGTTACACCAGGATAATGCACGGCCCCATACAGTATGTTGTGTTACACCAGGATAATTCACAGCCCCATACAGCAAGGTCTCATCTGTAGAGATTGAAGATATAAACTGGGAAAACTTCCACATCCTCCTTATTCTCCAGACCTTGTCCCATCTGATTATCATCTATTGTGAAGTTTACAGAACTATCTTGATGGTAAACAGCTTGGAACACATGAAGATGTCAAAACTACCATCTCTACATTCTTTTCCTCCAAACCCCAAGAATTTTATAGAAGTGACATTCAGAAGTTTGTGAATCGTTGGCAGGAAGTAATTAATAATAATGGAACACACACTACTGATTAAATAACATTAAAAGTGTTTGAAATCCTTTCTCTTTCTCTGAACATAAAATCGGACATGACTTGAGGGATGACCTGATATTATAATGAACCCACTTTTTACACTGTCACCCAGTGGCACAGTGGTATGTCTGCGGACTTACAACAGTGGAAACCGGTTTTCGATAATCGTGATGGGCAATGCACAGATAGCCCCTTGTGTGGCTACATGCAGAACTACACGCAGCAACAAAAACATTTTACCCATCTTAAAACACTGAGAAAATTGCATAACATGTGGTTAAAATTAAATAGTTTTGCTTAAAACGTAGACGTTTCTTAAGGACGTAACACGTAGACGTCTTCTTAAAGACATAAAACGTAAAAGATGTCTTTTTAAGGGCATAAAATGTAGAATATGTCATCTTTAAAAGAAGAAATTGTTAACAAATTTCCATTAGATATAAAACAAAACCCTTTCTGAACAAAAGAAGATGGCTGACTGAGCGCCATCTTTAAAGAAAGACGACTTATACAGCTCATAACATGATCTTCAATGGAAGATGCCCCCCAGTGGCTCAGCGGTATGTCTGCGGACTTATAACGCTAAAAACCGGGTTTCGATACCCGTGGTGGGCAGAGCACAGATAGCCCATTGTGTAGCTTTGTGCTTAATTCAAAACAACAACAACAATAGAAGATAAACTAAAACGTACTGTGAATATTCAATTAAAATCGTATTATCAAATCTATGTTCGTTTTACTATTTAAACTTCTACTTAGGAATTTTGTATTATTTCTTATTAGTTATTCCTGTATCCATAAGCCATGTCTTCAGGCCTAGGGAGTTGTTAAAGGTGGATTAGAAATCCAACTCACCGTTCTACTGTCACCTCTACATTTCAACTTGAATTTAAGAACGCTCCGTGGCTGTCTCTGTAACAAAAACATAATTAAATATTGATAATTTCTCTAGCCTGTAAAAAAAAAATGTTTCATTTTTAGTCAAATGGCGCCGTCTGGTATGCAGATAAATAACTATCGAATATATAAATAAATCACACAAACATATTAATGTTCTCCCAATGAAGGCGTTATAGGTATAAAGTGGTTCACAACAACAACAGATAAAAGTATACAAGTTTGTTCTCCATAAACTTCAATTGTTGGCGAGCATGGAGGTTAAACTATGATAATTCACGTTTTATATTCAGAAAACTTAACACTCCTACGAAAAGACGTTTCTAGTCCTGATTTCTCCAAGCCCGTTCCCCTGGCTGTGGTTTCGAAAGATAGTAGATAGGAACAGTGGGAATCTCGTTAATCCATTCATTAATGGATTTAAATGGCAATTTCATTTCAATACAAAATTATTAGCCTAATATTAATAACCTTTCAAGTTGCTCTGGGGCCTATTAGGCCCCACTTTTCGTAGGAGTGTTAACACCTCCTCACACTGAAATATATTCGCATGCTCTACAACGCCCTCTATGTATTTTATTTTAAAAATCAGATAAATGAAAGTCGTGAACAAATAATTAAAGTTTTATGTGTAAAATAACTTAGAAAGTACTAAAGAAAACTGAACTTTCATTTCAAGGCCTGTAACATAAATGACTACCAATGTTCGCTATTGTCGTTTAACATATTGCCGTTCATACGTAAACAACGTCTAATTCTTTGTGTGTCAATATAGAGAGCCAAGAAAAAAAACGTTAGCTAAAGTTTACTAACTGTTAGCCTTGGAACTAAAGGCGAGAATCGAATCACATTAGGAGAGTACATGAAAAATTAGTGTGCTATGAGGGAAAGTAATCATTATGAGAACTTTATGAGCAAATAGAAATCATAGAGGGATTAACTTACTCTAAGGTTTAGAGCAAAAACGTGACTTACAACAAATTACTTTCTGGCATGGAACATTAGTAGTTACACATTTCGATTAGTTTTCCATAGAACTATAAAAACGAAGCAACAATAAATGTAACGACATTTTCGAAGGCAAAATTTTGGAACAAAATTTTGAAATAAAAGCTTCAGAAACGAAAAAATCGCGCAAGGACTAACGGTTAATGTGTCAAGACTGCGCAACAGAAAGTTAATGGTTCGAGTCCCATTGCTATATGTCTACCTTTCAATAATCCACTGTTTAGGAAAAGAAAATGTTAAAAGTTGTTGGATAGATGTCTTCTCTCTAACTTAGGAGTTTAAAATTAGTGAGAGCTAGGCTAGATTACCTCATAATAGAACTACAGATTTCTCATCTTACATATTAACTGTTATAGATGTTTTATCCGCATTGATGGTGAAAATAATGTAACTATATTGTAGTTTTAGTGCACTCACTCTGTCAACAAGATAATCTAGAGATATTGTAGCTTAAGTACACTCACTCTGTCAACAAGATAATCTAGAGATATTGTAGTTTTAGTACACTCACTCTGTCAACAAAATAATCTAGAGATATTGTAGCTTTAGTACACTCACTCTGTCAACAAGATAATCTAGAGATATTGTAGTTTTAGTACACTCACTCTGTCAACAAGATAATCTAGAGATATTGTAGCTTTAGTACACTCACTCTGTCAACAAGATAATCTAGAGATATTGTAGCTTAAGTACACTCACTCTGTCAACAAGATGATCGAGAGATATTGTAGCTTTAGTACACTCACTCTGTCAACAAGATAATCTAGAAATATTGTAGCTTAAGTACACTCACTCTGTCAACAAGATAATCTAGAGATATTGTAGCTTTAGTACACTCACTCTGTCAACAAGATAATCTAGAGATATTGTAGCTTAAGTACACTCACTCTGTCAACAAGATAATCTAGAGATATTGTAGTTTTAGTACACTCACTCTGTCAACAAGATAATCTAGAGATATTGTAGCTTAAGTACACTCACTCTAAAACAAGATAATCTAGAGATATTGTAGCTTAAGTACACTCACTCTGTCAACAAGATAATCCAGAGATATTGTAGCTTAAGTACACTCACTCTGTCAACAAGATAATCTAGAGATATTGTAGTTTTAGTACACTCACTCTGTCAACAAGATAATCTAGAGATATTGTAGTTTTAGTACACTCACTCTGTCAACAAGATAATATAGAGATATTGTAGCTTTAGTACACTCACTCTGTCAACAAGATAATCTAGAGATATTGTAGCTTAAGTACACTCACTCTGTCAACAAGATAATCTAGAGATATTGTAGCTTTAGTACACTCACTCTGTCAACAAGATAATCTAGAGATATTGTAGCTTTAGTACACTCACTCTGTCAACAAGATAATCTAGAGATATTGTAGCTTTAGTACACTCACTCTGTCAACAAGATAATCTAGAGATATTGTAGCTTTAGTACACTCACTCTATCAACAAGATAATCTAGAGATATTGTAGCTTTAGTACACTCACTCTATCAACAAGATAATCTAGAGATATTGTAGCTTTAGTACACTCACTCTGTCAACAAGATAATCTAGAGATATTGTAGCTTTAGTACACTCACTCTGTCAACAAGATAATCTAGAGATATTGTAGCTTTAGTACACTCACTCTATCAACAAGATAATCTAGAGATATTGTAGCTTTAGTACACTCACTCTGTCAACAAGATAATCTAGAGATATTGTAGCTTTAGTACACTCACTCTATCAACAAGATAATCTAGAGATATTGTAGCTTTAGTACACTCACTCTGTCAACAAGATAATCTAGAGATATTGTAGCTTTAGTACACTCACTCTGTCAACAAGATAATCTAGAGATATTGTAGCTTTAGTACACTCACTCTATCAACAAGATAATCTAGAGATATTGTAGCTTTAGTACACTCACTCTGTCAACAAGATAATCTAGAGATATTGTAGCTTTAGTACACTCACTCTGTCAACAAGATAATCTAGAGATATTGTAGCTTTAGTACACTCACGCTGTGAACAAGTTAATATAATTTGTGCAAATATTTAGCAATTAGAGTTAACTCACCCTATCAACCAGCTCATCCAGAGATTTGGCAACTTTTATGGCTACTGAATGTTTGTCTATCTCCTGGTACTTGAAGTATTTGACATCACTAAGACTGTTGTCTACGGCTTCAATGTTGAAACTGTACCTTGGAAACACTTGTAAACGAAAAATTTCTTGATCTAAAGATAAGTGAAACAGATAAATTATGAAGACTTCTTTGAATAATTCTCATCTACCTTATTTTATTCCTTGAGGTAGAGGGATAGATGGACAAATATATATATGTTCATAAAAATGTGTTGGTAAATAATGACAGAGAACTGACACGATAGTAGTGTACAAGGGATGGATATAACACGTGTTCATAAAAACAAATGTTGATAAATAATGACAGAGAACTGACACGATAGTAGTGTACAAGGGATGGATATAACACGTGTTCATAAAAACAAATGTTGATAAATAATGACAGAGAACTGACACGATAGTAGTGTACAAGGGATGGATATAACACGTGTTCATAAAAACATATGTTGATAAATAATGACGGAGAACTGACATGATAGTTGTGTACAAGGGATGGATATAACACGTGTTCATAATGGAATCTGTATATCATGTTAATATCATGTTGAACTGACATGATACTAGTGTACAAGGGATGGATACAAGACGTGTTCATAAAAACATATGTTGATAAATAATGACAGAGAACTGACATGATAGTAGTGTACAAGGGATGGATATAACACGTGTTCATAAAAACATATGTTGATAAATAATGACGGAGAACTGACACGATAGTAGTGTACAAGGGATGGATATAACACGTGTTCATAAAAACATATGTTGATAAATAATGACAGAGAACTGACACGATAGTTGTGTACAAGGGATGGATATAACACATGTTCATAAAAACAAATGTTGATAAATAATGACAGAGAACTGACACGATAGTTGTGTACAAGGGATGTATATAACACGTGTTCATAAAAACATATGTTGATAAATAATGACAGAGAACTGACATGATAGTAGTGTACAAGGGATGGATACAACACGTGTTCATAAAAACATATGTTGATAAATAATGACAGAGAACTGACATGATAGTTGTGTACAAGGGATGGATACAACACGTGTTCATAAAAACATATGTTGATAAATAATGACAGAGAACTGACATGATAGTAGTGTACAAGGGATGGATATAACACGTGTTCATAAAAACATATGTTGATAAATAATGACAGAGAACTGACATGATAGTAGTGTACAAGGGATGGATATAACACGTGTTCATAAAAACATATGTTGATAAATAATGACAGAGAACTGACACGATAGTAGTGTACAAGGGATGGATATAACACGTGTTCATAAAAACATATGTTGATAAATAATGACAGAGAACTGACATGATAGTTGTGTACAAGGGATGGATATAACACGTGTTCATAAAAACATATGTTGATAAATAATGACAGAGAACTGACATGATAGTTGTGTACAAGGGATGGATATAACACGTGTTCAAAATGGAATCTGTATATCATGTTAATATCATGTTGAACTGACATGATACTAGTGTACAAGGGATGGATATGACACGTGTTCAAAATGGAATCTGTATTTCATGTTAATATCATGTTGAACTGACATGATACTAGTGTACAAGGGATGGATATAACACGTGTTCAAAATGGAATCTGTATATCATGTTAATTTCATGTTGAACTGACATGATAGTAGTGTACAAGGGATGGATATAACACGTGTTCAAAATGGAATCTGTATATCATGTTAATATCATGTTGAACTGACATGATAGTAGTGTACAAGGGATGGATATAACACGTGTTCAAAATGGAATCTAGATATCATGTTAATATCATGTTGAACTGAAATCATTTCTTACTTTTTAAGAATTATTTTTTGGTGTTTATTTATTTGTATAGAAAGAAACTTTCCTGCTAATATAAAGTGTTGAATTTAGGAGTTTACGGGGGATTTCCCTCTGTGCAAACTTCTTCTCCCGAAATATTTTCACTATTTTTATTTTGGTGTTATTACTAGGTTTATTTCGATTTCTATCTAAAAGTAGAAATCTATTCATCTTTCGGCTTCGTTTATTTCGAATTATCCATCTATTTTGCTATTCATTTGTAAAGCAAAAATGTTGAAATGTATTTTTTTCAACAAGTTCCACATTCGCTCATTCGTAACCAGGGGAATATTCTGTGTCGTTACATTCGTGTTTTGTTTGTGTTTTTTTCAGACAATCGTCCTGGTCAAAGATATCACTCATAACTTCAGGAAAATAGCTGATACAATTTCTGGGAAAGTAAAAAAAAACAAAAACAACCAACATTTATAACTAGTGGAAAAACTTTAATTGGAATTACAAAATTACCTAGAGGATATGTGAAACAAAAATAACTTGTGTTATAAATAAAATTTATTAATGTCAACTTATATTTACTTATGATCAACTCTTTTTAATGAACAGATATTACATTACAGTTTATACGAAGTTTCTACATTTACTCAGAATTTATCCAAATATCTGTGAAAGTTTTAGGCTATTAAAGAGATTGACACATAAATAATATTAACCCTAAAACGATCAGTTTAACAACGAACCTGTTTATATTTAACCGGAATCATTTAATAGTTTATTGACTCGTGTAACTAAGATACGTTTTTATTATCCCATAATTTATTTTTCACAGTCTGTAGCACGTAAGATAAATATTACAGTGGAAGTTCGTTTTCGTTGTATTCCTTACTTAAAACGATTTATATTAAATAAAGTATGTGTTTTTGTGAAATTATAAATGGATTCGTTACTTTAACCTTAAATTCTTCACTACCCTCTTCCCCTTAAATGAAATGACACAAAGAAGAAGTTCCCCCCGACGAGACTGCGATAACTATTTACTTCCCCCTTAAATAATAATCAGTGGGATGAAAAAGGTGTGGTCCCCGAGAATCAGAGGTTAGATTCCAAGTGTGGCCCCATCACATGACCTTCTGGTTGTCTGCTCTGAAACAGACAAAAGATCGAACAAGATCCACATAGGTTATCTGGTCACTGACTTAACTAATCCAGTTCGATCTACTGTAGGCCTTGAAGGTAAAATATACAAGTTATAAAATGTGTAAGCATGTTATATGTACAACCTTCTGTTTAGTTTTATTAAAATATTTGTACAGAGGTTACTGAATTACACCATGAGTAAAGAATGTTTAATACTCTACTTACCTACTGGTATATTTTCAATTACTCGCTCGAACCGACGGTTCTCAGCTAATGGATAAAACTGACAAGCTAAGTGAAGAAGAAGACAAACAATGTTAGTTTCTTATAAAACTAAAATAAGATAAAGTAGTTTTGTATTCTGGTTAAAATTACAGTTATGGTAGTTTTGTATTATGGTTAAAATTATAATTATAGTAGTTTTGTATTCTGGTTAAAATTACAATTATAGTAGTTTTGTATTATAGTTAAAATTACAGTTATGGTAGTTTTGTATTATAGTTAAAATTACAGTTATGGTAGTTTTGTATTATAGTTAAAATTACAGTTATGGTAGCTTTGTATTATAGTTAAAATTACAGTTATGGTAGTTTTGTATTATAGTTAAACTTAGAGTTATGGTAGTTTTGTATTATTGTTAAAATAACAGTTATGGTAGTTTTGTATTATAGTTAAAATTACAGTTATGGTAGTTTTGTATTATAGTTAAAATTATTGGTAGTTTTGTATTATAGTTAAAATTACAGTTATGGTAGTTTTGTATTATAGTTAAAATTACAGTTATGGTAGTTTTGTATTATAGTTAAAATTACAGTTATGGTAGCTTTGTATTATAGTTAAAATTACAGTTATGGTAGTTTTGTATTATAGTTAAAATTACAGTTATGGTAGTTTTGTATTATAGTTAAAATTACAGTTATAGTAGTTTTGTATTCTGGTTAAAATTACAGTTATGGTAGTTTTGTATTATAGTTAAAATTACAGTTATGGTAGCTTTGTATTCTGGTTAAAATTACAATTATAGTAGTTTTGTATTCGGGTTAAAATTACCGTTATGGTAGTTTTGTATTCGGGTTAAAATTACAATTATAGTAGTTTTGTATTATAGTTAAAATTACAGTTATGGTAGTTTTGTATTCTGGTTAAAATTACAATTATAGTAGTTTTGTATTCGGGTTAAAATTACCGTTATGGTAGTTTTGTATTCTGGTTAAAATTACAATTATAGTAGTTTTGTATTCGGGTTAAAATTACCGTTATGGTAGTTTTGTATTCGGGTTAAAATTACAGTTATGGTAGTTTTGTATTCGGGTTAAAATTACAGTTATGGTAGTTTTATATTCGAGTTAAAATTACAGTTATGTAACCAAATGTAAATTAAAAAAAATATATTTCTCTAAGAATCAAACTTACCATGAGGTTGGAAATATTCGTTCTCTATCATTTTTGAAAATTATTTTTATTGATTTCATATTGTAACACTAAAAATCAGGTTTCGATACTTGCCTTTAACATAGTTTTTATAAATACATGTTACGTACATGTAACATGCCTTAGTTTGTGTTTAACAGCAAACAAATAATAGTTTATATTTTGAACAGTTTTTATATTATAATCATTTTGTGTATATGTGTGTGACAAAGACACAGAGAAGGTGGCACAGCGGCATGTCTACGGACTTACAAGGACAGAAACTGGACTTCGATACCCGTGGTAGGCAGATCACAGATACCTGTTCTATAGCTTTGTGCTGAACTACAAACAAAATAAAGCTCAAAGCAGAAGTTTCTCAGGAACACGTAACAGTGAAAATTAATAATTAACTTATCAGAAGCTTACATCTAGTCAAAAATTGTTTTAAAAATAACTAGTGCGTACAGAATTGATATAATTATAGTAACAAACGGTACAACAGACGTGTTTATTCAAACTTTACTGATTGAAACAAAAAATATATATAATAACATATATGTACATTAAAACAGTATAATTTAAAATTAGAGCGGAACACAGAACAAGTAACTATTTACTCTGTTCAAGGTGCTTGGAGTCTATGTTATTACTGTTTATATCATTTACATGTTACACGTGTTGTGTAGAAAAAACATTCAGAAAATTATATAACGTACTTTTTCAACTTTTATTAGTTTAACGTGAGTCTAAACGTTTGGTTCTTTTTATTTACTCTTAACCCTAACGAGGATAGGTTTATATTATTCCTGTTAACCCTAACGAGAATAAGTTTAAATTATTCCTGTCAACCCTAACGAGAATAAGTTTAAATTATTCCTGTTAACCCTAACGAGGATAAGTTAATATTATTCCTGTTAACCCTAACTATGATAAGTTTATATTATTTCTGTTAACCCTAACTATGATAAGTTTATATTATTTCTGTTAGCCCGAACGACGGTAAGTTTATATGTTTAGCCGACAAACAGGTTTCGTCTTTTGTTTGTTGTTAAGCTCAAAGCTACATTACGGGATATTTCTTCTATCCCCACTACAAGTAACGAAACCTGGTGTTTAGCAGTGTAAGCCTCCATACTTACCGCTGAATCACTCACTGGAGAGGGGACTTCTTTTGTTAAGCACAACGTTAAACAATAGGATATTTGTGCTGTGCCTCCTGTGGGTATCGAAAGCTTTTTTTTTTTTGCGTTATATGCCCTTGGACTTACCACTGAGCTGTAGAGAGTGGAGAAACATTAAACAGGAATAAAGTGAGTGAATGAAAACATTTTTAAAAGCGCCACCTGGTGTTGTACAGTTGAAGAACGTTCTTTCTATTTTTCATGCTTCGTCGCGAAACACTTCTGCGCATACAATGAAGAATCGCTAACCCTAACTCTGCATATAACGATTTTTCACGATATGGAAGCTTGTTTTCAGTTTCACACAAAAACTAACTACTCGAAGCTAATCAGCTAATCATCCCTAATAGTGATAGAAAACGTAGATTTTGAAGACAACCTGCCACCAAATCTTGGGTTGTTCTTTTACCAACGTTTAGTAGAACTGACTGTCACATTAGAACGCCGCCATAGCTGAAAGGGCAAACACGTTTGGTTAGGGGGAGGGTTTGAACCCGTGTCCCGCAGGTTGCATGTCGAGCGCCGTAAACACCAGGCTTTATTGTAAAAAAAGTGCTCGTGTAGTAATAACTTTATTAGGTTAAATTAGTGACCAAATTAAAATATATTATGCATTTTTGTCTAGTATGTCAATTAATATTTATTATTATAATAATATTTCAGAGGTTTTAAACTTAGTGCACGTGTATGTTTTTCAAAGTAACGACTATCTGGCAGTTGTTCATAATTTGTGGAAGTTAAAACTTAAAGTTTGAAGTGTAATAAGAACAGTCTTTTTAGCGACAGTTTATTTTAAACTCTTATAACTGGCATGCGCTATCTCTGTCTTTACTGTTCCATATTCAAAAAGCAGACTAGAACGATTAGGCTTAGCTTGTATTTAGATACATGTAATGGAAATGTGAATAATATATTATTAATAAATCTAGGTCTAAGATATCAACAACTATAGATATTGAAAGTATGATCACCAACTTTGATGTTAGGACAGTCTGTTTGCGCGTGCAAGATTAACTAAAACAGTTTTAAATAATGTCAAACGGACTATTTACTGGTAAAGAGTATCTCAAGAGTTGGCGGCGGGTGCTGTGGAGTAGCTGTCTTCCCTTTCGTCTGTCACTTCAAAATTAGAAACAGGTAACGTACATAGCTCTTTCGAAATTAAACGCAAGAGACAAACAAAAGAGACTTTACAAATAAGACAAGAAAACTGTAATGTTTGAACGTCTTTGTTGTTTTTTTTATTATCTCTCCCCATATTTGTCGTATTTAGCACCGCTGCTCATGTCAGGATAATTACAGTATTTACAGCTATTCATGTCTTATTACGTGGAGCTTTCACAATGTCGTGATGACCCGAACCTTGAACTAGAACTGTTTCTCCACGCGCGGTCATCACGTGCAGGTAAACGGACGCTTCTATTGATTAGAATTCTATTCATTCGCGTAGCAAATTCATTGCTAAGGTTAACTGACTGCTTAGCTGTTGCATAATCACAACAAAGTTATTACTTCCGGACTACCCACTTTACCTTGGATGGCCACGATCGGCACCATCCCTTCCAAGGCCACCCTCGCACAAAAACCGAAGCACATACACCTAATGATGTAGCCTCTCACTTCGAGGCCGTGGTGTACAATGGGGCGCTCTTTTCCCACGGATCGTACTTGTGTTCGAGTTCAGGGTCAGATACCTGTCACTACAAGACACTGAATTTAATATACCTTGAACATGAACCTTAACAACATTTCGTTACTTATAATTAAAACAACAATCACGTTTCCTTATGTAATAATTTTCACACATTGTTTGTTTGTTTTTGAATTTCGCCCAAAACGACACGAGGGCTATCTGTGCTAGCCGTCCTTAATTTAGCAGTGTACGACTAGAGGGAAGGCAGCTAGTCATTACCACCCGCCGCCAACTCTTGGGCTATTCTTTTACCAACGAATAGTGGGATTTACTGTCACAGTATAACGCCCCCACGGCTGAAAGGGCGAGCATGTTTCGTGTGACGGGAATTCAAACCTGCAACTCTCAGATTACGAGTCGAGTGCTTTAACCACCTGGCCATGTCGGGCCTTCGTTCATTTTGTAACCCTTAAACTAAACTTTTATCCATTCGGGTAAGAGTGTTAACTGAAAGAAAAAAATGAGATGTTCCTCTCAAGCTGTACACACGAGTGGGGTAAAGAACTTGTGGGTAGGGAACTTTATCTGTTTATTCAATTGACAATTTCATCCTATTTTACCCACTCTACCCCCGGAAAAACTTATGCGAGCGCTCGCAGCTGTGCTTAAGGATTAACTACTGCTAACCGTCCCAGATGTTGAACTAACAGGAAGGGCACCCAGTCAGTGACATCCATTTCTAGAGGAAGGGCACCCAGTCAGTGACATCCTTATCTAGAGGAAGGGCACCCAGTCAGTGACATCCATTTCCAGAGGAAGGGCACCCAGTCAGTGACATCCTTATCTAGAGGAAGGGCACCCAGTCAGTGACATCCTAATCTAGAGGAAGGGCACCCAGTCAGTGACATCCTTATCTAGAGGAAGGGCACCCAGTCAGTGACATCCTTATCTAGAGGAAGGGCACCCAGTCAGTGACATCCATTTCTAGAGGAAGGGCACCCAGTCAGTGACATCCATTTCTAGGACGACTCTAATCAAAGAGTGGAAGTTGTCTGTCCCTGTCATAACACCCACTATATATAAAGTGATTTGAAACGACTCGTTTCTTCGGAAATAAAATTGTTCTGTATAACACAACAATAAAACTTCATTCACTGTTGTTGTTTTCATCAATGATGCGATATTTTCGTGTCATCCTGTTTCTTCATCTTAAAATTTATGAAAATAAATCTTCTATTTTAAACCTACAGAAACGGGGACACAAGATTCAAGTTGTCCCAGTAGTTGACGCCGAATGGCCGCATGTAGTAGACATAGTTTGTTTGTTTGTTTTGGAATTTCGGGCAAAGCTACACGAGGGCTATCTGCGCTAGTCGTACCTAATTGAGCAGTGTAAGACTAAAGACAAAGCAGCTAGTCATCACCACCCACCGCCAACTCTTGGGTTACTCTTTTATCAACTAATAGTGGGATTGACTGTCACATTACAATGCCTTCACGGCTGAAAGGGCGAGCATGTTTGGTGCGACGAGGATTCGAACACACGACCCTCGGATTACGAGTTGAACGCCTCAACCCACCTGGCCAGGCCGGGCCTTAGTATATATTATATTATATTTGCTCTCCTACACACTTTCACAACAGTTTCACCGACACCTTGTTTTCCTTCGATTCAGGTCAACCTACGTGTTAAAACTGGATATTAATTTTGACGCTTTATCAGAAGGCCAGATATATCAGCAGGTAACACTTGTCTAGAAAATTTCAATCCAGTGATATATAACCTTGAACCATCTATTACTTGACAATGCGCAATCGTCTGACACTTATCTGACAACGTGTAATTTCATATCTATCCGGCAATGTGTAACGTTGTAACACCTACTATCATACTAGTTATCCATTAACAAATAATAATAGAATACAAGTTTGACAATGTGTAATGTTGTAACACCTACTATCATAGTAGTTATCCATTAATAAATAATAATAGAACACCAGTATGACAATGTGTAATGTTGTAACACCTACTGTCATAGTAGTTATCCATTAATAAATAATAATAGAATACAAGTTTGACAATGTGTAATGTTGTAACACCTACTATCATAGTAGTTATCCATTAATAAATAATAATAGAACACCAGTATGACAATGTGTAATGTTGTAACACCTACTGTCATAGTAGTTATCCATTAATAAATAATAATAGAATACAAGTTTGACAATGTGTAATGTTGTAACACCTACTATCATAGTAGTTATCCATTAATAAATAATAATAGAACACCAGTTTGACAATGTGTAATGTTGTAACACCTATTATCATAGTAGTTATCCATTAATAAATAATAATAGAACACCAGTTTGACAATGTGTAACGTTGTAACACCTATTATCATAGTAGTTATCCATTAATAAATAATAATAGAACACCAGTATGACAATGTGTAATGTTGTAACACCTACTATCATAGTAGTTATCCATTAACAAATAATAATAAAACACCAGTTTGACAATGTGTAATGTTGTAACACCTACTATCATAGTAGTTATCCATTAACAAATAATAATAGAACACCAGTATGACAATGTGTAATGTTGTAACACCTATTATCATAGTAGTTATCCATTAACAAATAATAATAGAACACCAGTTTGACAATGTGTAATGTTGTAACACCTATTAACATAGTAGTTATCCATTAATAAATAATAATAGAACACCAGTTTGACAATGTGTAACGTTGTAACACCTATTATCATAGTAGTTATCCATTAACAAATAATAATAGAACACCAGTTTGACAATGTGTAATGTTGTAACACCTATTATCATAGTAGTTATCCATTAATAAATAATAATAGAACACCAGTATGACAATGTGTAATGTTGTAACACCTATTATCATAGTAGTTATCCATTAACAAATAATAATAGAACACCAGTTTGACAATGTGTAATGTTGTAACACCTACTATCATAGTAGTTATCCATTAATAAATAATAATAGAACACCAGTATGACAATGTGTAATGTTGTAACACCTATTATCATTGTAGTTATCCATTAACAAATAATAATAGAACACCAGTATGACAATATGTAATGTTGTAACACCTACTATCATAGTAGTTATCCATTAATAAATAATAATAGAACACCAGTTTGACAATGTGTAATGTTGTAACACCTATTATCATTGTAGTTATCCATTAACAAATAATAATAGAACACCAGTTTTACAATATGTAATGTTGTAACACCTACTATCATAGTAGTTATCCATTAATAAATAATAATAGAACACCAGTATGACAATGTGTAATGTTGTAACACCTACTATCATAGTAGTTATCCATTAATAAATAATAATAGAACACCAGTTTTACAATGTGTAATGTTGTAACACCTATTAACATAGTAGTTATCCATTAATAAATAATAATAGAACACCAGTTTGACAATGTGTAACGTTGTAACACCTATTATCATAGTAGTTATCCATTAACAAATAATAATAGAACACCAGTTTGACAATGTGTAATGTTGTAACACCTATTAACATAGTAGTTATCCATTAATAAATAATAATAGAACACCAGTTTGACAATGTGTAACGTTGTAACACCTATTATCATAGTAGTTATCCATTAACAAATAATAATAGAACACCAGTTTGACAATGTGTAATGTTGTAACACCTATTAACATAGTAGTTATCCATTAATAAATAATAATAGAACACCAGTATGACAATGTGTAATGTTGTAACACCTATTATCATAGTAGTTATCCATTAACAAATAATAATAGAACACCAGTTTGACAATGTGTAATGTTGTAACACCTATTAACATAGTAGTTATCCATTAATAAATAATAATAGAACACCAGTATGACAATGTGTAATGTTGTAACACCTATTATCATAGTAGTTATCCATTAATAAATAATAATAGAACACCAGTTTGAGAATGTGTAATGTTGTAACACCTATTAACATAGTAGTTATCCATTAATAAATAATAATAGAACACCAGTTTGAGAATGTGTAATGTTGTAACACCTATTAACATAGTAGTTATCCATTTATAAATAATAATAGAACACCAGTTTGACAATGTGTAATGTTGTAACACCTATTATCATAGTAGTTATCCATTAATAAATAATAATAGAACACCAGTATGACAATGTGTAATGTTGTAACACCTACTATCATAGTAGTTATCCATTAACAAATAATAATAGAACACCAGTTTGACAATGTGTAATGTTGTAACACCTACTATCATAGTAGTTATCCATTAACAAATAATAATAGAACACCAGTATGACAATGTGTAATGTTGTAACACCTATTATCATAGTAGTTATCCATTAACAAATAATAATAGAACACCAGTTTGACAATGTGTAATGTTGTAACACCTATTAACATTGTAGTTATCCATTAATAAATAATAATAGAACACCAGTATGACAATGTGTAATGTTGTAACACCTATTATCATAGTAGTTATCCATTAATAAATAATTATAGAACACCAGTTTGACAATGTGTAATGTTGTAACACCTATTAACATAGTAGTTATCCATTAATAAATAATAATAGAACACCAGTATGACAATGTGTAATGTTGTAACACCTATTATCATAGTAGTTATCCATTAACAAATAATAATAGAACACCAGTTTGACAATGTGTAATGTTGTAACACCTATTAACATTGTAGTTATCCATTAATAAATAATAATAGAACACCAGTATGACAATGTGTAATGTTGTAACACCTATTATCATAGTAGTTATCCATTAATAAATAATTATAGAACACCAGTTTGACAATGTGTAATGTTGTAACACCTATTATCATAGTAGTTATCCATTAACAAATAATAATAGAACGCCAGTTTGACAATGTGTAATGTTGTAACACCGATCTGACAATGTTTAACGCCGAAACGACAATGTGTTTTATCATAACACCTATCTGACCATGTAGATTATTATGACACTTAACCCACAATACGTGTTATTGTAACGCCTATCCCACAATGTCTCCTTTACGACGATATAAATTAAACAGTGTAACTGTTACTGTAGTTAACACTGCTACAGATGTAGTTACATCTGCTGGGATATTTTCATCACTTAGCTGCCAGATAAACTATACCACACACCCATTAGTTAAATCATCGAGAAAAAAAAAATACATTTCATCTACTTGATTAATAAATTATCTTTTTCCCAATTTAGTGAATTTCCCAATTCACCGTTAGGGGTAGCTACGTTATTAGTACCATTACCACAACAGTACCATTACCAATCTCCTGAATACCCACATAATTCATCTGCCACAACAGTACCATTACCAATCTCCTGAATACCCACATAATTCATCTGCCACAACAGTACCATTACCAATCTCCTGAATATCCACATAATTCATCTGCCACAATAGTACCATCACCAGTCTCCCGGAATAGCTACATAATTCTCCACCCCTGGTATAATAGTAACATCACTCCCTCACGGAATAACTGGGCTACATCACACGCCACCTATATTATTTTCTCAGCCTTAATGCTGTTTGTCTGCTTTGAAATGTTTCCAAACAGTTTTTGTGCTATTAACTTCGAAATTTATCTGTACATTTAAATAGTAAAAATAGTTATACCAAAGGTAAAACACATTTTGTATGTCTGCCGTTTGGGATTTCGATATAGAAATTCACGAACCTGTAATAATAACTGCATGTTGCAGCGTGGCATCGTGACATAAAGTCACGTGCAATAAACAGCAAAACTTAAATCAGTTTTCTGTTGCACACAGTCTTTAAAACGTGCTTGTTTTGTGGACCCAATATATTGTCATACGCAATGACATCGACCTTAAGTGACGAAATACACGTTTTATGTATGTGACGTACATTTGTATTAAAGTGCGTGTGCGTTAAGCCGGGTGTGACCTAGTGGTTTGTTTTTTCCCACTTTGATTCCGAGAATTCGAGGTTCGCGAACTGTTGCGAAAACCGTCTGTACTCCTGGAGTGCGGTGTAAGAGTTGCGGTGAAATCGCATCAACTGATTAGACGAGACAAGTCCAAGATGTGGCGGCGGGTTCTGTTAACCTGCTTTGTTTTCTCTAATCAGACAGCTTAAAATTAAGGACAGAAAAACGAATGTAGTCCCTGTGAAATTTCCCAAACAAGTTTGCCTTATAATGGTAAATTAAATAACCGAACATGTATTTGTTAAAATACAACTGTATTTCTTCCTGGTAATCGATTTTTCACCAATACCACAAAAAAAAGAAAGATATTACAGTTATTATACATTCTCTATCTCTCTCGACAGCGTTTATCTGAAATTACTGTTATATACCTGCCCAATAAATACAAAACTAGACATTCGTTAGAACAATTTTAAAATCGAATAGTTTCTACACCTCAGAGTTTCATAAAACACGCTAGATGTCGCTCTTAGAAAGGGTGAAGAACGTAACAAAGAGAAGTCGATAGAGTTTGTTTGTAAGACTAGAGGGAAGGCAGTCATCACCACCCACCGCCAACTCTTGGGCTACTCTTTTACCAACGAATAGTGGGATTGAGCGTCACATTATAACGCCCCTACGCCTGAAAGGGCGCTCATGTTTGGTACGACGGGGATTCGAACCCGCGACCCTCAGATTACAAGTCGAACGCCTTAACCCACCTGGCCATGCCGGGCCTCAGGAGAACCAGGTTTGACAGTTAGAAAATCAGTTATTTTGGAAAATAAAACTTGTTGAAAACTATTGGTTGCAATGAACAATCAAAGTGGTCGATCTGTGACGTCATGTATATTTTGAACGAACTTTTTCAAACTTCTGAAACTCGGCTAACAAGTTCGGACCGAGAAAACTGCTGTAGGAGAACAGGAGACAGAACGAACATGACATGTGTTATCATAATCATTAGCTTAATATCAAAAGGTAGGGATTAGGAGAGTAGAACGAAAGGTAGGGATTAGGAGAGTAGAACAAAAGGTAGGGATCAGGAGAGTAGAACAAAAGGTAGGGATCAGGAGAGTAGAACAAAAGGTAGGGATCAGGAGAGTAGAACAAAAGGTAGGATCAGGAGAGTAGAAACAAAAGGTAGGATCAGGAGAGTAGAACAAAGGGTAGGATCAGAGAGTAGAACAAAAGGTAGGGATCAGGAAGAGTAGAACAAAAAAGGATCAGGAGAAAGAAACAAAAGCCGCAGGAAGCAGAAGAAAAGGCAGGGATCAGAGAAATGAAAAAAAGGAGGGATCAGAGAGAAAGCGCCGTAGGATGGAAAGTAAAAGGCAAATAGGATCAGAGAGCAGAAACAAAGGCAAGGGATCAGGAGAGTAGAAACAAAAAGTAGGGGATCAGGAGAGTAGGATCAGAAACAAAAGTAGGGATCAGGAGAGTAGAAACAAAGGTAGGGATCAGGAGAGTAGAACAAAAGGTAGGGATTAGGAGAGTAGAACAAAAGGTAGGGATCAGGAGAGTAGAACAAAAGGTAGGGATCAGGAGAGTAGAACAAAAGGTAGGGATCAGGAGAGTAGAACAAAAGGTAGGGATTAGGAGAGTAGAACAAAAGGTAGGGATTAGGAGAGTAGAACAACTTCTCCTTTTTAGGCTAAACCTTTGACTAGTTTCGTCATGGGCACCGAACTAGCTTTGATCAAAGAAAACTAAACACTGTTTTATCAGCTCTAAAGTTTCGGTGTAGTTTTTAAAAAAATTAATCTAAGTTAGGCTTAGCGATAATATTGTTTTATTGTCACTCGTGTGATACAATGTTTAAACAATTTTTAAAAGGTACAGTTTTGTATACGGATATTGTAAGTAATTCAGAAAATTTCATTTATTACATTTATTCAAATTTCTTCAAGTACTAAAGTTTGTAAAACTGAAAGTACACTGGACTTAAACCAATTAAATATAACTTAACACATTCTATACAATAGGTGTTATAATATGGCAGGTGTTATTATCACTTTACGGTACCT
This sequence comes from Tachypleus tridentatus, assembly GCF_004210375.1. Lineage (NCBI taxonomy): Eukaryota > Metazoa > Arthropoda > Merostomata > Xiphosura > Limulidae > Tachypleus > Tachypleus tridentatus. The sequence continues at coordinate 123,297,023 of NC_134836.1, read as the reverse complement.
GTTATCACTGTATGGTAGGCGTTATTATCACTACATCATTAGCTATTGTTTTAGAGTCTGGGCATTGGTCAACGTTATCATAATTGTAAAAATGTCTTAGGACAAAATGATTAAAAGGTTTGTCCAGTGTACGAGGGGAATGAGAAATTGATTGTATCGTTTTTCCACGTGCGCCCGAAAAAAAAAAATATTATTTCAGCAAATTCACTTTAAAGAATGTAGGTGGTGCTTAACAACTGTGACACAGGATAAGTGATGTCTTTACTGGTCATCCCTAAAGTTGAAACGACAGACTAGAGAGATTTAATGCCCCAACTCTTAGGCTACTCTTTACCCACGATAAGTGAGGTTGATCGTCACATTTTAAGGTCCTCGACCATAATAAGATGAGTATATTCAGTGATGGGATTCGAACCCGCAAACTGCGAGTCGAGGGACCTAATCTCCAGGTTATGCCAGACACCAGAGGGAGACACAGGCTGTTATATATTAACGCAAATTTCTATAACAGTGGTTCCCAACCAGGGGTGCGAGATAACATTTGTTGTGAGAATCTTCACCTTTATTTCTATAGTAGTGGTTCCCAACCAGGGGTGCGAGATAACATTTGTTGTGAGAATCTTCACCTTTATTTCTATAGTAGTGGTTCCCAACCAGGGGTGCGAGATAACATTTGTTTTGGCCATCTTAACCTTTATTTCTATAACAGTGGTTCCCAACCAGGGGTGCGAGATAACATTTGTTGTGAGAATCTTCACCTTTATTTCTATAACAGTGGTTCCCAACCAGGGGTGCGAGATAACATTTGTTGTGAGAATCTTCACCTTTATTTCTATAACAGTGGTTCCCAACCAGGGGTGCGAGATAACATTTGTTGTGACCATCTTCACCTTTATTTCTATAGTAGTGGTTCCCAACAAGGGGTGCGAGATAACATTTGTTGTGAGAATCTTCACCTTTATTTCTATAACAGTGGTTCCCAACAAGGGGTGCGAGATAACATTTGTTTTGGCCACCTTCACCTTTATTTCTATAGTAGTGGTTCCCAACCAGGGGTGCGAGATAACATTTGTTGTGACAATCTTCACCTTTATTTCTATAGTAGTGGTTCCCAACAAGGGGTGCGAGATAACATTTGTTGTGACAATCTTCACCTTTATTTCTATAGTAGTGGTTCCCAACAAGGGGTGCGAGATAACATTTGTTTTGACCATCTTCACCTTTATTTCTATAGTAGTGGTTCCCAACCAGGGGTGCGAGATAACATTTGTTGTGAGAATCTTCACCTTTATTTCTATAACAGTGGTTCCCAACCAGGGGTGCGAGATAACATTTGTTGTGAGAATCTTCACCTTTATTTCTATAGTAGTGGTTCCCAACAAGGGGTGCGAGATAACATTTGTTTTGGCCATCTTCACCTTTATTTCTATAACAGTGGTTCCCAACAAGGGGTGCGAGATAACATTTGTTTTGACCATCTTCACCTTTATTTCTATAACAGTGGTTCCCAACAAGGGGTGCGAGATAACATTTGTTTTGACCATCTTCACCTTTATTTCTATAACAGTGGTTCCCAACCAGGGGTGCGAGATAACATTTGTTGTGAGAATCTTCACCTTTATTTCTATAACAGTGGTTCCCAACCAGGGGTGCGAGATAACATTTGTTGTGAGAATCTTCACCTTTATTTCTATAACAGTGGTTCCCAACCAGGGGTGCGAGATAACATTTGTTGTGAGAATCTTCACCTTTATTTCTATAACAGTGGTTCCCAACCAGGGGTGCGAGATAACATTTGTTTTGGCCACCTTCACCTTTATTTCTATAACAGTGGTTCCCAACCAGGGATGCGAGATAACATTTGTTTTGGCCACCTTCACCTTTATTTCTATAACAGTGGTTCCCAACCAGGGGTGCGAGATAACATTTGTTTTGGCCACCTTCACCTTTATTTCTATAACAGTGGTTCCCAACCAGGGATGCGAGATAACATTTGTTTTGGCCACCTTCACCTTTATTTCTATAGTAGTGGTTCCCAACAAGGGGTGCGAGATAACATTTGTTTTGGCCATCTTCACCTTTATTCTTAAATAAATAATTACTGTGAGAGGTGCGAGAACATATTAAAATTTTTAGGGGTGCGGGGCATAAAAAAGGTTGGGAACCACTATTCTATAGGAACAAAGGATATCAGTGTAACATAAGTCAAATGAGAGAACACATTTTGTTTACAAAACAAGTTTGTTGTCGGTAGTTAATGGTTGATCTACGTTGTTGGAAAGATAAACAGTTGAAAGACACTGACAAAATAAAACATTGTGTGTAAACCTGCAGTTACAAATATATAAACTATTCTCTGTTATCCCAGAATTAGTTGAGAGAAACACGTGTGGTGTGGAATAATTTACGTATCATAGGAGCATTAAAATTGCTCCAAATATTTTACAGATTACGCGATGTGTCAAGCGATATAATTATTCATGTATTAACCTCCAATATCTGCATATCAATATCCCACTCTAAGAAATATCACTAATAGATGAAACCACAGATAAAATAGTAATATAATATAATATAATAGTAATATAATATAATATAATAGTAATATAATATAATATAATAATAATATAATATAATAGTAATATAATATAATATAATAATAATATAATATAATAGTAATATAATAATTATATAATATAATAGTAATATGATAATAATAATAATATAATAGTAATATTATAATAATATAATATAATATAATAATATAATATAATAGTAATATGATAATAATAATAATATAATAGTAATATTATAATAATATAATATAATAATAATATAATAATAATATCATTTCACTTAGATGATAAACACAGGTAAATATATAAAATTATGTTTGATGTTTCTATTTTTTAAACTTATATTTGTTTCTTTGTATCTAAGCACAAAGCTGTGTAATGAATCTGTGCCCATCACAGGTATCGAAACCCGGTTTTTAGTGTTATAAGTCCGCATACTTACCGCTGTGTCACCGGCAGAATTAGACCTGTCTCCCGGTGGAACATTGGTAAGTTTACATACTTTAAATGCTAAAATCTGAGGTTCAATTCCTCTCGGTGGACACAATAGATAGTTCGATGTATCTTTGCTCAAATAAAAAAAAATTATGTGTGGTGATTATGTATACAGATTTATTTTTTGTCGCCAAAAGTAAAATCGGCGTTAAGGCCTAATGTATTCTTTGATAAGCCGCACTCTTTGCTGTGGACTGCAGTTTAACATATTCAAGACTCACCAGCACAACTTGTATCAGCTGATCAAAATAATATAGTTATAAGTCTTGTAATGGTGATGTACACATAATATTCAAAGTTTTTTTAAGGTTCTTTCTAACTCATTATATAGAAACCTAAGTTAATTTAAGAGTCTGAATAATATTATAACCTAAATTAATTTAGGTTACTATATGTTGAATTAGAAATAATTAAAAAAAAACTATAAATATTTATATTTAGTGTCTCCATTTTATGTCTTATATCAATTCAGACTAATATGCAATAACTGGAAAATTTGAAGTGAAATAAAATATTTCGTAGCCTTCCATTCCTTCTGTTATTAAAAAAAAAAGTGTATTTTGCGATAACTTTCACGTATTTAGGCCTTGTCATGGGTGATATACGTGCCCCATATAAACAGTAAAGTGTTGCTGTGACCTAGGATTATCACTATAAAGCTATAATTATGGAGCTAAGTATTAGATGACCTTTAGCAAAAAAAATAACACCACCAAAAAGGTCAGTAAGTAAGTTAGGTTATTTAAGATTACAGTAATTTGTATTACACACTAAGCAAACTCTAAACCTTCCATGACAGTAGAAGAGGACAAACACATCTGTTATTACGGTTCTCTACCCACTAAGAAACAACTATTGATCGGTATTCGGGTTAAGGCTAAATACATTTATGTAAAAAATATTGATTTTGAAACTTGTATTTATATGTTATAAATATTTTAGCGTTTATATGATTTGTCGTTGGTCCGAAGGTTGTTGCCCTGAATAAATAGCATTTAATCTCCGTAATAACAAGAACAAAAAAAGATATATTCTTTCTTTCAATAATGAACTGGTTAGCGGCATATTGCACGCGTTAGGTTTTAGAAGGTAAGAGGTTTTTTTATTATTATTATAATTTACTCAATTGTCTGGAATTTTTACAGTACACCCCTGAAGAACAAAGTATCTGATATACATTTCAAGGACGGTAACTTATGATTCGATAGAAATCTGGACCGCAACACGTAGTTTCGTTAGTGCGAGACAAGTCCTACAGGGTTTCAATGACGAAATTAGCTTTTGGATGGAATGTGGTTATATAAATTTGATAAACATCTGGAAATTTCGGTTCAGCATAGCCGGACACATATCTTTATTTATTAGTTAAGCATAGCCGGACACATATCTTTATTTATTGGTTCAGCATAGCCCGACACATATATTTATTTATTAGTTCAGCATAACCCGACACATATCTTTATTTATTGGTTCAGCATAGCCCGACACATATCTTTATTTATTGGTTCAGCATAGCCCGACACATATCTTTATTTATTGGTTCAGCATAGCCCGACACATATATTTATTTATTAGTTCAGCATAGCCCGACACATATCTTTATTTATTGGTTCAGCATAGCCCGACACATATCTTTATTATTTCGTTTGTTTTTCTGAGAGAGATTATAAAGCAGCTTAAAATAGCCAAACTGTGAACATTGATACAAGTTCATGAAATACTGAGTTTGTAACAAGTTCATGAAATACTGAGTTTGTAACAAGTTCATGAAATACTGAGTTTCTACATCATAGTTTGGAGAAAGAACTTCTTTTATTTTTTTATTTTTTGCAAATAAGTTTGCAGACGGCTGAGCGGTAAACTTGATTGCTTGTAACGCTAAAATTTTGGGTTCCATAGCCAATTGTGCGTTTCAATAAAACATTAACAGGTAATTTCTCTAACAAAAATATCCCTTGAAAACTTTAGATTAGTATGCGTAGTTGCTAGACAGAAATTAGCAGTTGTTTTTCTTAAGCCTTTTTAAAAAACAGTTTTGGTTTTTTATCTTAGAAGACTGTACATAACAACGTCTGAGCATGTTTTTCACCCAAAAAAATAAAAAATATGTATATCAGTAGAATTAGAGAAGTTAGAAAATAAGTATTTCATAGGAAAGTCCAGACGTATCGGGTATTTGGTGTTTTCCACTTGAATGACAAATGAACGAAACGACTAGGTTTCAGACCCAACGGTTCGGTCATAGCAACACGTATGTCTTTAATTCAATAAAGGTGCTGACAGTCACAGTTGTAACACTACCTCTGTTGAGAGTGCAGATTGTGTTCAGTGGCATATCAAACCTCAAACTTTGAAGTAAGCAGTCCGGTACGTTAACCATACAAATAATTATTGGACAGATGAACATTCACTTTGCCACTGCCTTCTATGACATGAACCAATTAAACAATTCAAGCTTAACGTTAAGTAATGCTATATAAGTATACATTAATGAGTGCTTTATGTCAAAATAAATTCAAATTTGCAACTTAGCATATCACGTGACAATCACATGTGTTATAAACTTGTGGCGGAAGACCATGTATCAGAACTACATTGTTTGTTATATCGTAGGATATATAATAGTTCTTTAAAAAAATATGTATGCATTCGGATTATAATAATGTGCTCAGATTAGGCGTTAGAAAACAAAGAATTATGGATCAACTAGGATCACCAAGACCATCCAAGTAAGGGGAATGCAACAAGTCGTACGCCAGCTGTGGTGAGTAAAGTGTGCCTTTTTGAAGCAAAAGAGACTTCAAGAACACAAAAGTCAATGGCAAAAGCTGTCCAGATAACGGTAGGCAACATAAACAACTCTGGCTTGAAAAGACAAGGCTTCTAATCATACCTTTCTTTCAACTGTTGCATACCTTAAATACCTAAAGAATGAAATGAATATTCGTATAATTTTATACGAAGGCGTACAGATCAAGACGCTAGATGCAACTTCTGAGTTTTTCTATACGATCGGACTGTTAAAACCGGCGCTGGGAAAAACTCGTTCTCATATACTTGATGGATGGATTATGGAATTCAAACAGGGAGGGGTGGAGTACTGAAAATATAATAGCCTTATAACAGAGCATTTTGGTATGAAAACTATACTACGGCGAGATTGTAATATAACGTAACCAACGTTTTGTATTTTTAGCCAATAACTGGAAAACGCCTCCAAGAATATAAATCGACCATTTATATGGAGTAATATACAAACAAGTCCGGTACCCCGCTGGGACAGCGGTAAGTCTTCGCATTTAAAACGCTAAAATCAGGGGTTCGATTCCCCTCGGAAGACACATCATATAGCACATTGTGGCTTTGCTATACGAAAACAGACAAACAAGTCCAATGTGTAAAAGATCAGTGATTGGTTGGTAATGATTAAAACATCCAAACCAGGAACAAAATAATTTGAGAATTAGTCAAGAAGTGTCCAGATCACGTGCAGTACTGCTCTCAACAGTAAACAGTATAGTTTCAATTACTCCAGGAAACAAAAGTCACCGTATAGCCGCCGTTTGACATTAGATCTTAACTGACGGATCCGTTTTAAGTAGTAACCTATGTTGTAGGTTCAACATGGTTATTATAGTGACCACTGCGTGACTTAAGATCTTAACTCACCATGCTGTTTTACAGTAGTGAATCATGGTATAGATTCAACATGGTTATTACAGTGACCACTGTGTAACTTAAGATCTTAACTCACCATGCTGTTTTACAGTAGTGAACCATGGTGTAGGTTCAACATGGTTATTACAGTGACCACTGTGTAACTTAAGATCTTAACTCACCATGCTGTTTTACAGTAGTTACCCGTAGTTCCTGAAACGCATCTAACTCTGTTTTCATAAGCTATTCATTTGTAGATTCAGTGTGGTGTATGTAATAAAACGATTGATATCATACAAGATATACATTCGAAAAGGGAAACTTTGGAACTGTCACGTAACAACTGTCAACTGGCTAACATGGATGGTTGGCCTTTCTGTTAAAGAAAATTAACTTATCAGTTAATACTGAGCATAAGAAAGGAACTTTGGTAAATTTTATCACGTTAAGCAAGTTTCAACCGTAGTACAGAAATGTGTGCGTCTTTTTAAAATACCTTGTCGCCTAGATGCGCTCTGTTGCCTCGTTTAACGGTGAAAAAGTGGCCAGTGTGTCAACTGCTGTTCGCTTGTGATTGTTTAACTGGTGGTAGTTTGACAAGTGTATGGCTTGTTTCGCTTTATGTCATCTGATATAGTCTGAGCTGAGTCTCTTTGTTTTTGCTGTTGTTTGGCTGTGTTCCACCCATCACAGGTATTGAAATCAAACTTTTAGGTTTGTAAGCCTGTAGACTCACCACTGTGCCACTTGGGGGGATTTATTTTTTTTATCTAGCACAAAGTTGCACCTTATTAGCCGAGGGGATCGAGCCCCAAGTTCTAGAGTTATAGGTCCTGCAGCTAACTCAATGCTGACCAACTGAGTATCATTTTATGTTTGTAAACAGAATAATGTGCATGATTTCTTATCCTGTTACATTCTGGATAACAGAGTGAAAACACTCAGTTCTCCAGACGAGAATGTTGTGCAAAATGTGGATCAGCACACGAAAAGAGAGAAAATATTTGTTGTTATGTCCGTAATCAGCTCAAGGAAGAAGGAAGCATGTTGATATATCTTTCCGTGATTCAGCAACAAACGGTTCACTCTTACTGTTATCTTGTACGAGAACAAGTTATATTTATCTGAGATAGTACCTTCTTACCGCACGAAAACAGTTGTTAACTGTTCACTCAACGCTGTGAAATATGCGTACAGTTTAGGTACTTAATACGCCTCTGTTCTGCAAGTCATGAAAATAAGCAGTTCTTGGATAATTAAATGAACGTGACGTGAGCTCTGTGGTATAGCGCAGGCTTTGTGAATGTTTTTCACCAACCTTGTCTTAAAACGCACGCGTTAATTTTCAAGTGTTCGCTTTCTTCGAGAATTACAACTCCTAAAGGAGCCGATGAAGGTTTTCCTCAGGGCCACTTTTGAATTATCTGGAACAACATCAGTGTTGTTAAGTTTTGAAAGTTACAGTTATAACATTCCTTGAAATTAACATATTATTTTTGTTTATCACAGAAATAGACTATGTCCTGTCTACTGTGGGTATCGAACCCCAATTTTCAATATTATAAGTCCTCGGATTAACGGTTGAGCCACTGGACGGGAATGTAAGATAGTTTAGAATTTAATACACTAATTATTATCACTTTAAGCTTTACGTAAAATAATACATTCCAATTTAGTTCAATCTGACATTTGTTTATGATGTTGGGAATGAAAATATGATGAATCCCATCTTGTTACCATGCTTGGGATTTCGTGGATTAACTACTGTTATACATTCAGTGTACTTCTAATAACCAGGATTAACACCAGCAGTTCGAAAAATGGTTTCATATTTATTAAACTTTGTTATTTGAAATTTCTCGACAGTTTTTAGATTTTGTAACTTGCCTGAAAGTTCGTCTAATAAATACCAAATCATCTTGTTTATGTAACTTTTTAGAATTTCACGTGCATTATTGGTGTCCTTGTAAGAGGCACGTTCGCACGTGGGACAGTTACCCAAGTTACTAGAAGTAATCAACATTTGTCCACGATTAGTGTTTCTAGTTCACCGCAATTCTACAACTGGAACGTTCCAGTTAACTGTGAGTGAGTTAGTTCTCGGTTATCTCATAGTTTCAGTGTACAAAATAAAAATAAATCTGTTATTATTCTTTATTTTAAATGTATGGTACATTTAAAATCACTATGATGCGATCCTATAATTTCAAGAATTATATTGAGCCAGACGTCACGCGTGAGCGATTTAATAAATGCTGTAATTATTACTTATTCCTTTTTATCATAACTGTTATTTATTATTGTAATTATTTATACGGAAAATCACGTTTATTTAACTTAACTTTAAAATATACTGTTCTGTAATTAAAAAATAAAATAAGAACCTATATTACCAAACTTTAAGACAATATTCGTTGGCTATTTGGATGTTGTTAAGTTTAAAGATACAGAAAGGGATATCCGTGCTTTAACCTCACAGGTATCGATGCTTGAACCTGAAGACTTACTGCTAATACACTGGTGGCATTATAATAGTGGCTTAATCTAAGTATTCTTGAATAGGAATTATTATAACCTGAGTTATATGAACATTTGATATTGTTGTTTTTTACAGGTGGGGTCAGAGGGCAGGGTCAAGGAGGACGAATAGCTGCCACTTTATTTTTCTAGGTGATATAGTACACACATAACACGATAATTAAGTCAACGTTTTTGCCTCCTACCCCAACATTTTTGTCCCATGAACACTATTTAAATTTGCCCTATTTCATACCTATGACAGCACTTTATTTTGTTAAAATCTTGTGCTCTCCATCTCTAATTTTAAAGTGATACATTAGATGGAAGATAGCTAACCATCACCGCCATCTCTTGGGCTTCTTTTTACCAACTGGATTGACTTTCACGTTCTAAAGCTTTCACAATTAAGATGGCAACCACGTTTGGTAAAGGATGGCTACGTCTCGAGTGCCCTATTACCAGTTTATGACAGACTTACGATCGTACTAATAACAAAAATACACAAGTTACTTTATCTCTTTGTTGTAATTATTCTAATTATGCACAGTTCACCCCTTATTATGGTATCATAATGTTGTATTGAGCTAAAACGACCGAATGGCGTTTATAACTGTCACATATATTGTATCATGTGAAAGTAACAAGTATTAACATAACACCCCACCGTAGTTTATGTTATATGAAACGTAATGTGTTGTGATACAGTTCTTTCTTCACTTGCCAATGTTGATAAAAAATACGTGAAATGTTTGTTTACCAAGAATTCAAGTATAAGACCTTTGTCAGTTTGTTTTTTGAATTTCGCGCAAAGCTACACGAGGGCTATCTTCGATATCCGTCCGTAATTTAGCAATGTATGACTAGAGGTAAGGCAGCTAGTCATCACCACCCACCGCCAACTCTTGGGCTATTCTTTTACCAACGAATAGTGGGATTGACCGTCACATTATAACGCCCCCACGGATGAAAGGGACGAGCATGTTTGGTGCGACGGGGATTCGAACCCGCGACCCTCAGATTACGAGTCGAACGCCTTAACCTATCTGGCCATGCCGGGCCTCACTTTGTTAGACCCAGACTCTAATGACACTGGCTTCTAATAACAACAACAGGACTTTTACCAGAAATCTTGTTGTGTTGAAGCTTAAGAATAAGTGGAAATCAGTAAGTTGTGTATATATAATTCACTAATTAACAACCACGAATATCCCTATAAATACATATTGTCCCCCCGTTAGAAACGCGATTGAATAAACACTGGTGTAAAAAATAACAAGAAATAAGGGGTTCGATCCCTGCAGTTGTTACAGCTTATTTTGTATACTTATGTTTAACAGCTTACATACAGTTTTAGAGGTGAAATGTAGCTTGTAACAGTGGTTTCCAAGTGACTTATAATAATGGTTTCCAAATGACTTGTAATAGTGGTTTCCAAGTGACTTGTAACAGTGGTTTCCAAGAAAAGAATAATCGATTTTGAGTTTTCTGAGAGTCAGTAGCATTGACCACTGGAGTCTCTTAGACAGTGGCAAGTGTGGGAGTTTATACAACTAACAATTAGATACTTATGGTGGGTACACCACAGACAGCCCATCATCTAACTTCGTGCTTAACGAGAAACGAACTGAGTAAAACTGTCCCCACCTCGAAACGAACTGAGTAAAACTGTCCCCACCTCCAGGGACATAAAAGATATTGTTTTTACTGATATTCCGGCGTTTAGGTTGTCGATCCTTGATCAGAAGTTCATTTCCCCCGTCACAGTAAACATGCTCGCCCTTTCAGCTGTGGAGGCGTTATATTGTGGCGGTCAATTCCACTATTCGTTTGTCAAAGAGTAGCCCAAGAGTTGGCGGTGGGTGGTGATGACTAGCTGCCTTTCTTCTAGTCTTACACTCCAAAATTAGAAACGGCTGGAGCAGATAGCCCTCGTGTAGCTTTGCGCGAAATTAAAAACAAACCAAAATCAGAAGTTCTTAGGACAGTCAGCGAGAAAGATATATATTTTTACGACTGGTGTTAACAATAAATGGTAAAACTAGCTGCATACTGAACTGCTTGAAGTGAAGTACTCGAAACTCACGTGTTTCATCAATACAGCTCATTCTCAAGATTTTAAAAAAATTATATTCGTCTTATTCTTTCACAGGTTTTCTCTGCCATATTGAAAAAATACACACATATTAACATTTTTATTTAACCAGTGGCTTTCTATCTGCTATCTCTCCTTCGGCTGTTTATATTTCCTAATATAAAGCATATTGGATATTCCTTTTCCGTTTGTCTGTTTATTCTATTTTGTTCAGTCTCTTTACAACAAAGTAAGTTACTGTTCCAAATAAAGTAAAAACTCGACTAAGACACTAACGTATTAACATTAGCTGGTACACCTAGTTCAACCTATATAACAATAATTTAAGCACCTGGTGGAAATAAAGAGTAATGCACTAATAAAACATTTGAAAGCTGTTTAATTACTATTATTTTTTCTCAGAGAATGATTCAGTGTATGTTTTGATATAATGAACATTTACGTTAACGTTCTTGCGCATATTACAGAACGAACTTCGTCACCGCATTTTTATAACAGTTGTAAACTTCGACTAGACTTGTTCCCTGATGAAAATTTACTGTGGTGAAGATATAACAGTTAAGATAATGCAGTGACCCATGTGACTGATGACGTCATTTATTAACTCACCGTCATTGTGTACATGTGGTACAAAAGTCAGTGTGTCGAAAGCCTATCCAGCAGATAGCAGCACTATGTATGTAGTGAAGGATCGGATTGTCCATCGAAATGACATATTAAATATCTCCTCAACAGGCCACCAGAACTTTATAACAATATCTATGTAATGGATGAGTCACACGTTCTGTGAATGTCTGGAATAAGATTAATATCCTGCTCTTCTTTAATTAATTAAAAACTAAAACAACGGTGTCAACCAATCTCACTGAGGTGACATAGTTTCAAATGGAGAATCCGCTTTTACAGGTATTATTAACAACTAATTACTAATTTGTTTTAAGAAATCGTAATTCTAGTGTAGAATATTTGATGTTCGTTTAAAAAAACAAATAACCTAAGTACAGGGTGAAACAGGAATAACCAGCCAATAACAGGTAAACAATAAATATTGGAATCACACTGTATGATATTTACAAATACAACCTTCCTGTATCTATTGAAACACTGTATTAAAAACATGTAACATGTTTAAAATGTCAGGTGAATGAATGTAAGCCTAACATCAGTAGTTTAAAAAACAATGTAAACAAGACAGTACAGATGGTATCTAAGATCACCCAGAACAGACAAGAATCATTCTACTACACTGTGTTATTATGTATGGATAATATTCTTACTATCTTGTTTACATTGTTTTGGAAGAATTGATATTACCTATCCCCCCCCCCCATTTACTATCTTTATGAAAAGTTTCTCTAACTTGTAACTTAAAAACACAAAGAACTGACAGGGAAACGAAGTCAAGAGAACTTGTATGTTTTTTCCTTTGTCGAGGAAAACAAGCCACAGTGTATTAAGAAACGTTAGTGACTCGATGCGCGTGACTGATTTTTCCCTCATGTGAATATAACGTAATTAGTTAGCCACTACTGAGCTAGCTTACCAAACGGTCAATTGAAAGATGAAAATTCATTATTGAACTGAACAAGGTAGTAATCGAACTGTTACTTATCGGGAATTATTTCAAGACACTAACCCATGATCGACTCTGAAAATAAAATGAATTTTCTACCATTCAATGAACTAATGTAAAACGACCAACATTTTTCAATTACATCAAGTTCCGTGGATGGACATTAATTTTTTGGGGTGTTTTTACATTAAAAACAAGGCCAACTGTCAACTCTTCATATATGGCAACAGAATAATGCTGAAACGTTGCACGAGGACACATATTCATAGTCAGTTTCAACAAGAAGGATGTTCCTAACTTAAAGGTTCGGCATGGCCAGGTGGTTAAGGCAGTCGACTCATAATCCGAGGGTCGCGGGTTCGAATCCCGGTCGCACCAAAGATGCTCGCCCTTTCAGCCGTGGGGGCGTTATAATGTGATGGTTAATCCCACTATTTGTTGGTAAAAAAGTAGCCCAAGAGTTGGCGGTGGATAGTGATGACTAGTTTACAGTGCAAGATTAGGTGCGGTTAGCGCAGATAGCCCTCGTGTAGCTTTGCGCAAAATTCAAAACACATCTAGTCCATCGGTGGCACAGCAGTATGTCTGCGAACTCACATCTCTAGAAACCTGGTTTAGATACCCGTAGTAGGCAGACCACAGATAGCCCAATGTATGAGCTACGGATTCTTCTTCCGCCAAAGTATTCCGCGGACAAGAAAGATTGGGGAAAAACGTTCTAGGCTTACCATCAACTACTTTCTATCTAAGACAATTTATCAAGACACTTTAGTTTCAAACCATCTGGTAATTAAGCACCAACCTCCTTCTAATTGACTATTCTGTTGTTGTTAAAACATATTGTCTGAACTATCACTCCAGACAAGAGTGATTCGTGTATCGGTGATCTGGTATTTTCACTTCTTAAGATTATAGCGTTTCACATGCTTCATTGTCTTTTCTGAAGAACAGAAAATGAGGTCCACCCATACACCCCTCGTGTGTTTGTTTTATGCCCACCATAGGTATCGAAACCATGGTTTTAGCATTATAAGCTCAGGCTTACCGATTGAAATAATGCCATTATTACTAAGTTATTTGAAAAGTTAATAGGCCATGCAAAGATACGAGTATAAGATTAGTTACTGTAAAATACTTGAACTGAATATTGTGCATGAAAGTCACCCAAGTGGTAAAAGTTGGCCATTAATTAGTCAGAGGAATTTAAATATTTCTTTCTTTTTTTTCGCGTGGTTAGTCTTACGAATCACTTATCTTTAAATTAAATAATTTTACAGAAAAAACACTCGTAAAATAGTTATTTCAAAAATAAATTTCATTTTGTGCTCTATGGACACGAGTTCTTTGTTGTTGTCGCTCTTCAAACATAATATAACTTCTACAAGTTTCTAATTAATAGTAATATTTACAATACTATACAAAATAAGCTTCATTTCTCTTAGTATTTAAAAATCTCAGGTACTTACGTTCAGCGAAGGTAGAAGTGAAGGTAACTGACCAGGTGAAGAAAAGTACAAGTGTTCGATATTGGAAACAGATAGGCCTAACTATCATCTGCATGTCCATCTTTTAGTTTCGCATTCAACTCTCTCTTGCTTCTGTTTTTTTTTAAGCACCGAAGGTTTAGGCACTGATCGTAGTTTTATGATGGAAAATTATTTTCTAAAATAATTGCATAACGTACGTTTTGTAAGTTATATTTTAAAAATGTGTAAAATAATATATATATATTATAACTCTTTATATTACAGTCAAAACGCTTTGTCATGACATTAGAGCATTTTCAAAGGTTAACTAAGGCGATTAGTATGAAAATAGTTGTAAGCACGTGGAGTTACAGAAACGTGTTACTTCTGTTCCACATAACAATCTTCCTTTCTCAGTTGAGGTACAAACCGTTATGGAGCGGGATAAACAGTCGTCCAAGACTGATGACGTAAGAAGAGGCGGGGCTAAAGAAGTACACCCGAAAACCCCTAGCGCGTGAAATTCAAGCACTGCTGTAACGTTACCTGGTTGTTAGAAAAAGTAACTCTAAGAAAACACACGTATCCCATATTATCGAGGAAAAAGGTATGGAAACAAACAAACCACCCCAGTAGACAAACAGACAAACAACACAAACATTAAAAAGGTGTGAAAACGAACAAACCACCCCAGTAGACAACCAGACAACAACACAAACATTAAAAAGGTGTGGAAACGAACAAACCACCCCAGTAGACAAACAGACAAATAACATAAACATTAAAAAGGTGTGGAAACGAACAAACCACCCCAGTAAACAACCAGACAAATAACATAAACATTAAAAAGGTGTGGAAACGAACAAACCACCCCAGTAGACAAGCAGACAAACAACACAAACATTAAAAAGATGTGGAAACTAACAAACCACCCCAGTAGACAAACAGACAAATAACATAAACATTAAAAAGGTGTGGAAACGAACAAACCACCCCAGTAGACAACCAGACAAACAACACAAACATTAAAAAGGTGTGTAAACGAACAAACCACCCCAGTAGACAACCAGACAAACAACACAAACGTTAAAAAGGTGTGGAAACGAACAAACCACCCCAGTAGATAACCAGACAAACAACACAAACATTAAAAAGGTATGGAAACGAACAAACCACCCCAGTAGACAAACAGACAAACAACACAAACTTTAAAAAGGTATGGAAACGAACAAACCACCCCAGTAGATAACCAGACAAACAACACAAACGTTAAAAAGGTGTGGAAACGAACATACCACCCCAGTAGACAAACAGACAAACAACACAAACGTTAAAAAGGTGTGGAAACGAACAAACCACCCCAGTAGACAACCAGACAAACAACACAAACATTAAAAAGGTGTGGAAACGAACAAAACACCCCAGTAGAGAACCAGACAAACAACACAAACATTAAAAAGGTGTGGAAACGAACAAACCACCCCAGTAGACAAACAGACAAACAACATAAACATTAAAAAGGTGTGGAAACGAACAAACCACCCCAGTAGACAACCAGACAAACAACACAAACATTAAAAAGGTGTTGAAACTAACAAACCACCCCAGTAGACAAACAGACAAACAACATAAACATTAAAAAGGTGTGGAAACGAACAAACCACCCCAGTAGACAAGCAGACAAACAACACAAACATTAAAAAGGTGTGGAAACGAACAAACCACCCCAGTAGAGAAACAGACAAACAACATAAACATTAAAAAGGTGTGGAAACGAACAAACCACCCCAGTAGACAAACAGACAAACAACATGATCATTAAAAAGGTGTGGAAACGAACAAACCACCCCAGTAGACAAGCAGACAAACAACACAAACATTAAAAAGGTGTGGAAACGAACAAACCACCCCAGTAGACAACCAGACAAACAACACAAACGTTAAAAAGGTGTGGAAACGAACAAACCACCCCAGTAGACAAACAGACAAATAACATAAACATTAAAAAGGTATGGAAACTAACAAACCACCCCAGTAAACAAGCAGACAAACAACACAAACATTATTAAAACTTATATATCAGATCAGTCATATAATACACATGACCAGCATCGTTAAATATTAACACAAATCTCAATGAATTATAAACAATATTAAACTGAACACTCTCCATAACATCCAGAGAACCAAGAACCACAAACTTAACATTTCTACATTATTACACAATCCTATATATAATAAAAGACAGGTTGGTTGTTCTGTTACTTTAATAAAAATGTATCCACAATGATCCTGTAACAGAAATAGATTGCTGTATCATACAAGATGTTGATTTGGCTAAGTACCTCTCACCAATGAACTTCTTGGTCAGAAGTGATACCACATACACTAAATCTCAAAATGATTATATTAAGACTTAGATATAATTGTGGTATTTAAACACACACTGTTAAATATCTCTTGTCAACAAATGTAAGTTGGTTTCGGAACTCTTTGTGATCTTACACATCCAAACGAAGCGAAATACAACGGTAAGAACTGTTTGTGACAAATGAAAGAAACACGTAATGTTATGAGTATTATATTCAAGGACACGTCCTTGAAAAAGTGAAGTTAAATCAGTGTTTTGTGTTAGAACACTATCAGTAGTATTTAACACTTCTGAAATCACTAATTCGGGGATGGTTGAAAACGTACCTGACCCTTTCCAGGTCCTCAACGACCTAAACACACGGCTCTGAACGTGTGTTATTAGAATATTTTTGTAAACCTGTCCCAATGAAGCGTAATTATACAGAATAGTAAGTATGAATTAGTTTCTTGAATATTTTTATTCGGAATATACGTTTGACCTACATTAGAAACATTTTTTATTATTTCAGATAATTAAGAAATCTATTGTTTGTTTGTTTTTCTTATAACAAAGTCACATCTGACTATCTGCCTTGTCTACTGAAAATAATCGAATTTTTCATGTTGGCATTGTAATCTAATGACCTACTGCTGTCCCAGCGAGGAACTAAGATATGTACTGAAAAGAAATCTCGCTTGTTCAGCAGTAATGTTTATTTAATGTCTTTTTCCTTTAGGTTGTCTTGTAGGTTGAGACTATCGGTAATACTTACTTGGTTGGAAATTCAGAACTATAACATAAAAACAGTTTCTCAAATAGACGCAAGAATATATAAAATTCAACGATATGAAAGTTAGTTTTATAATAATAATTTTCGTAATTTCAGTTTATGAGTAACTATCATAGAGGTCACTTTTTATTTTCTGTTTTCCAGCGGTTGTGAAATAAAGTCCCAGAACAACGTATTTTGATTTTACAAACTAATTAAAGAAAAGGCTAAGCCTAGCTGAAAACACTAAAGTCGAAACACAGATAACGTATTTATCACATTCAGGACCATTTTTAGTTTCTTGCCTTGGACTCAGGGGCGTAATTACCAGGGTGTGGGTGTCATACCTGTCTCAGGCAGCTGCAAAACTTTCTTCGGGCAAAATGCCCGAGTAATTAAAGATAACCAAAATAATAACTAGAATAAGAAGGGGTGATTCAATGTCAACACCTGGTTGCACTTGCTGCTACACAGATAATATGGACAGGTGTGCTATTAAACCAACGATGTGTCAAGCAATGATCAAATTATTTCATTACAGGAAACATGGAGTTTTGAATCGCCTGTTTGGCAACTTAACAAGTCGTACCAGACAATTTGTTGGACTTGTATAATAGGTATTTTATCTTTAAGATGAATAAGGTTTGTTTGTTTTTAATTCAGTTCGTGTTCGACGTACAACTGAAGAAAACATTGTAATCTAAATTTAGGGTTAAATAATATTTAAAATTTAATTGTGTTAGTGCCCGTTGATTTGTCACTTGTCTCTTTACGTCGTCACTAAGCAACACGAGTTAAGCATGTGTGAGAGAGGAAGCCATACATGTTTGGAAAAATGAACTTATAGCTTGTTTGTTTTTTGAATTTCGCACAAAGCTACTCGAGGCCTATCTGTGCTAGCCGTCCCTAATTTAATAGTGTAAGACTAGAGGGAAGGCAGCTAGTCATCACCATCCACCGCCACCTCTTGGGCTACTCTTTTATCAACGAATAGTGGGTTTGACCGTCACATTATAACGCACGTTTAGCACCCCCGTCCCGATTCTCACAGGTTCTTGGAATTAAGATTTTGTCTACAGTTATAAATTATTTGAACTTTTTTAAATATTTCAGATTTATTCCTTAGCAAACTGTAAGTAACCTACCAAACAGTTGATTAGTCATAGTTTGTAGCATTATTCTAATATCAGGAGTAAACTGTACAAGTAGAAACGGTTAACAAGTCGATAAAGTTGTACACAAATTAAGAGTACTTCGAACGTACTGAAGCAGTGACATCAATAATTCAATAATTGAGACGAATAACTGTGAAATAATCTTAGAAGTTTTGGTTGTGCGTCCCCTGTTGACTCGGCAACAAATCAGAGGGCTTTGTGCTAAATATGAAACAAATTGGCAAAACGTATATGAATAGGCGAGCGGTATAGAAAAAAAAAATGTAATTTGAAAAGAGCTAAAATTGGAAAAAAAATAAAAAATTGAAGGTGGGAGATTTTAATCCTGTCTTAAAGAAGAGTATCTCGGTTGTAGAACTGAACGATGACGGACTTACAAGCTAAAATCCCAGGTTTGATTCCCCGTGTTGAATACAGTAGATAGCACAATGTGTCTTTGATATATAAAAGAAACAAACGAAAACTTTAAACAAGAAATTAGCTGAATAATGTGAAAGTAAAATACAGCTAACGAATACAAAATGGGTATTGTCTAGACTAAAATGTGTCGTCGTCTAATGTTTGGTTTGTTTTCAATTTGGCGCAAAGCTACACGAGGGCCATCTGGCGCTAGCCGTCCCTAATTTAGCAGTGTAAGACTAGAAGGAAGGCAGTTAGTCATCAATACCCAAGAACTGGGCTACTCTTTTACCAACGAATAGTGGGATTGACCATCACATGATAACGCTCCCATGGCTGAAAGGACGAGCATGTTTGGTGGGACGGGGATTCGAACCCGCGTTCATCAGATTGCGAGTTGAATGCCTTAACCACCTGGCCATGCCGGGGCCTAAATAACATTTCTTAATACAATGGAAAACGTAATCCACATCTATCATTCTGACTGATTCAGTAAACATGAAAAATACTCGGATGTTACGTACTACAGAGGTATCGTCAACCCAGGCCTGGTTAACTCGCGAATTTAGGGTCAAAAACAAAAATATGCTAAAAAAAAGGAAATCCACTATGTCCGTAAGTTGCTTAAAAACAATAACTGTATACCATACAAAAACCTTAATCAAATAATGGAAAACATTAACTGTATACCATACAAAAACCTTAATCAAACAATGGAAAACAATAACTGTATAAATACAAAAACCTTAATCAAACAATGGAAAACAATAACTGTATACCATACAAAAACCTTAATCAAACAATGGAAAACAATAACTGTATACAATACAAAAACCTTAATCAAACAATGGAAAACGTTAACTGTATACGATACAAAAACCTTAATCAAACAATGGAAAACAATAACTCTAAACTCAGAGTCCATTTCTTTCCTTGAGTAGGTTTTTCTTTTTACTCACTCCGCTTCGCAAATCGCGTGCTTTACGTGTGTATTAGATCACATTGTTCTAGTTCTTCAGAATTACGTGTGTATTAGATCACATTTGTTCTAGTTCTCCAGAATTCGGGGAATTTTATTCTTTGATAAACCACCGACGTTTCTGTGTCTCGCATCGCATTTTACCTCGTCTTATGTGATTATGTTTTTCTTCTTCGTGTCTGTTTACGCAACACACTTGATTAAGTTGATAAATACAAGATAATAATAACTGAGCAATGTTGCAAGTTAAAGTTGATTAGTTGTTCCCAAGGCAAACGTGTGTTTACTTTTCACGCGAATTATATTCAAAATACAATTGGTTTACATTATTTTATCTTCTCTATGGGTTTGTTCATCTTTCCTTTTAATATGTTCAACACAATAGGATGTTTTGAAAAATCGGATAACAATAAACAAATTTATCGTTGTAGTTTAGAAAATAGCAGTAACAAACGCATAAAACCTAACTCGCTTTCAACAATCAAATAGTGCAGTTAAGTCTGAAATACTACACTCCATTAGCCAATAGCGTGGGAGCAGCATCACGTGTGTCACGATCTTTGTTGCCGCGGCATAAAATCTCGTTATGTGCTTTAGTCTTAGTCAACGTGGTATTTTAATGAAAGGTACTCGTCTTCGTACTGTTTACATAATAACGAAGTTCTGTAGGTAAGAGTGAAAAACATAGTTATTATAAAGTAATTTATAAATGATATACTAAAAAGTTGCTTCAAATAATTAAAGTTTACTCGTTAAATTAATATTGAAGCAACTGTTACAGTAGAAGGATAGACGATAATTTATCTCAATGTTTTAGGCCTAACACCTTCAGGATACAGAAATATCGTTTATCTGCTGGATGTACACGGTTAAATAAAACATTTGTTATACCGTTATCGGTTAAAATAGCGCTATGAACATCATTTTACTTTTATATATTGCAAAAACGGCTCGTTTGGGTTGAGAAAATATTTTACGTAGAAGAGCGAACAACGTTTCGACCTTCTTCGGTCATCGCCAGGTTCACAAAGAAAGAAAGAGGTAACTGACCGGAAGCTGACCACATGTTTGGAAAGGGTTGTGTAACTGAGTGTCGGAATGTAGAGGGCGGTGTTAGATGTTTGAATATATAATTTTATTTATTTTATTATAAAATATTTTCTCAACCCAAACGAACCGTTTTTACATATATATTTCTACAAGTGGGTTTTCTCGACATCATTTTACTTTTATTATACAACTCAGCTATAGTTTCCATGGCAACTAGAAACGTCATTTAACAGAAGTCAAAGGGCTTGAAGAGGCGCTCAAATCTCTTGGCACAGAAACAAGTTGCACATTATCAGAAGTTGTACCAACACCATTACAGACACAACGTACATACTATCAGAAGCTGTACCAACACCATTACAGACACAACGTACATACTATCACAAGTTGTACCAACACCACTACAGCGTAGTTTGATGTTTCGAATATAGTGCAAACCTATACGAGGCCTGTCTGCACTATCGTCCCTAATTTAGCAGTGTAAGACTAAAAGGAAGGCAACTAGTAATTGACCCCTACCTCCAACTCTTGAGCTACTCTTTTACAAACTGCTGGAAGGGTATGTTTGGCGTGGCGGGGTTTCGAAGTCGAGTGTCTAACAACCCAGACACTTTGCTATTCTACCTAAGAAATAAAGAACTCTTCCACAACATAATAAGAACTAATATCCTTTAAATGTCTCTTTTTCTCAGAAAACTAAAAAAAACAAATAATTAAGCAAGACCTGTTTGGAATCACTGTTCCATTAATGTATCTAAAGTAACATATGCTGGAAATATACGACATTACGGTATATTTATATTTATACACACGCGTCTATGTTGATAAAAAAAAAAATGTTTTAGTTTATTCGAAAATATTCTCGGACCTTGGACCAATCTCAACCAATTCTCTTGATACTACACGCTGAACCAAGCGCCGTGTCATAGAATGGTTGTTACACACACACACACAGCAAAATATGTTTGTTTAGATAAGGACTCCTCAGTCCTGGACGGATATTTGTTTTGAGATTTTTGTCTTGAATTTGTTTTAGGTTTTTCTGGAGAATTTTGAGGTTTTAATTAATAACTCCAAATACATGTTTTTTCCAGAAAAAATGGTTACCGAAACACAAGGTCAGAACTTTCTCTTTCATTTGGTCAGTTCTATTTTGTGCGTGCTAAAGAATGGTCAACCGCAAATATTTTAATCCAGGAAGTAGAATGAACTTCCAGTCAAGAACCACTTAGAAATATCAACAAACACTGAGGGTGTAGAGAAGAATTAGTAAAAGTAGTAATTGTCACACCATTTATTTAATGTGGAATAAAGTAGGTGTGAAATACAGTAATATCAACAAACACTGAGGGTGTAAAGAAGAATTAGTAAAAGTAAGTAATTGTCACACCATTTATTTAATGTGGGATAAAGTAGGTGTGAAATATAGTATTGTCAACAAACACTGAGGGTGTAAAGAAGAATTAGTAAAAGTAAGTAATTGTCACACCATTTATTTAATGTGGGATAAAGTAGGTGTGAAATATAGTATTGTCAACAAACACTGAGGGTGTAAAGAAGAATTAGTAAAAGTAAGTAATTGTCACACCATTTATTTAATGTGGAATAAAGTAGGTGTGAAATACAGTAATATCAACAAACACTGAGGGTGTAAAGAAGAATTAGTAAAAGTAAGTAATTGTCACACCATTTATTTAATGTGGGATAAAGTAGGTGTGAAATATAGTATTGTCAACAAACACTGAGGGTGTAAAGAAGAATTAGTAAAAGTAAGTAATTGTCACACCATTTATTTAATGTGGGATAAAGTAGGTGTGAAATATAGTATTGTCAACAAACACTGAGGGTGTAAAGAAGAATTAGTAAAAGTAAGTAATTGTCACACCATTTATTTAATGTGGGATAAAGTAGGTGTGAAATATAGTATTGTCAACAAACACTGAGGGTGTAAAGAAGAATTAGTAAAAGTAAGTAATTGTCACACCATTTATTTAATGTGGAATAAAGTCGGTATGAAATATAGTATTGTCAACAAACACTGAGGGTGTAAAGAAGAATTAGTAAAAGTAAGTAATTGTCACACCATTTATTTAATGTGGGATAAAGTAGGTGTGAAATATAGTATTGTCAACAAACACTGAGGGTGTAAAGAAGAATTAGTAAAAGTAAGTAATTGTCACACCATTTATTTAATGTGGGATAAAGTAGGTGTGAAATATAGTATTGTCAACAAACACTGAGGGTGTAAAGAAGAATTAGTAAAAGTAAGTAATTGTCACACCATTTATTTAATGTGGGATAAAGTAGGTGTGAAATATAGTATTGTCAACAAACACTGAGGGTGTAAAGAAGAATTAGTAAAAGTAAGTAATTGTCACACCATTTATTTAATGTGGAATAAAGTAGGTGTGAAATATAGTAACATCAACAAACACTGAGGGTGTAAAGAAGAATTAGTAAAAGTAAGTAATTGTCACACCATTTATTTAATGTGGAATAAAGTAGGTGTGAAATACAGTAATATCAACAAACACTGAGGGTGTAAAGAAGAATTAGTAAAAGTAGTAATTGTCACACCATTTATTTAATGTGGGATAAAGTAGGTGTGAAATATAGTATTGTCAACAAACACTGAGGGTGTAAAGAAGAATTAGTAAAAGTAAGTAATTGTCACACCATTTATTTAATGTGGGATAAAGTAGGTGTGAAATATAGTATTGTCAACAAACACTGAGGGTGTAAAGAAGAATTAGTAAAAGTAAGTAATTGTCACACCATTTATTTAATGTGGGATAAAGTAGGTGTGAAATATAGTATTGTCAACAAACACTGAGGGTGTAAAGAAGAATTAGTAAAAGTAAGTAATTGTCACACCATTTATTTAATGTGGAATAAAGTAGGTGTGAAATACAGTAATATCAACAAACACTGAGGGTGTAAAGAAGAATTAGTAAAAGTAAGTAATTGTCACACCATTTATTTAATGTGGGATAAAGTAGGTGTGAAATATAGTATTGTCAACAAACACTGAGGGTGTAAAGAAGAATTAGTAAAAGTAAGTAATTGTCACACCATTTATTTAATGTGGGATAAAGTAGGTGTGAAATATAGTATTGTCAACAAACACTGAGGGTGTAAAGAAGAATTAGTAAAAGTAAGTAATTGTCACACCATTTATTTAATGTGGGATAAAGTAGGTGTGAAATATAGTATTGTCAACAAACACTGAGGGTGTAAAGAAGAATTAGTAAAAGTAAGTAATTGTCACACCATTTATTTAATGTGGAATAAAGTCGGTATGAAATATAGTATTGTCAACAAACACTGAGGGTGTAAAGAAGAATTAGTAAAAGTAAGTAATTGTCACACCATTTATTTAATGTGGGATAAAGTAGGTGTGAAATATAGTATTGTCAACAAACACTGAGGGTGTAAAGAAGAATTAGTAAAAGTAAGTAATTGTCACACCATTTATTTAATGTGGGATAAAGTAGGTGTGAAATATAGTATTGTCAACAAACACTGAGGGTGTAAAGAAGAATTAGTAAAAGTAAGTAATTGTCACACCATTTATTTAATGTGGGATAAAGTAGGTGTGAAATATAGTATTGTCAACAAACACTGAGGGTGTAAAGAAGAATTAGTAAAAGTAAGTAATTGTCACACCATTTATTTAATGTGGAATAAAGTACGTGTGAAATATAGTAACATCAACAAACACTGAGGGTGTAAAGAAGAATTAGTAAAAGTAAGTAATTGTCACACCATTTATTTAATGTGGAATAAAGTAGGTGTGAAATACAGTAATATCAACAAACACTGAGGGTGTAAAGAAGAATTAGTAAAAGTAAGTAATTGTCACACCATTTATTTAATGTGGGATAAAGTAGGTGTGAAATATAGTATTGTCAACAAACACTGAGGGTGTAAAGAAGAATTAGTAAAAGTAAGTAATTGTCACACCATTTATTTAATGTGGGATAAAGTAGGTGTGAAATATAGTATTGTCAACAAACACTGAGGGTGTAAAGAAGAATTAGTAAAAGTAAGTAATTGTCACACCATTTATTTAATGTGGGATAAAGTAGGTGTGAAATATAGTATTGTCAACAAACACTGAGGGTGTAAAGAAGAATTAGTAAAAGTAAGTAATTGTCACACCATTTATTTAATGTGGAATAAAGTCGGTATGAAATATAGTATTGTCAACAAACACTGAGGGTGTAAAGAAGAATTAGTAAAAGTAAGTAATTGTCACACCATTTATTTAATGTGGATAAAGTAGGTGTGAAATATAGTATTGTCAACAAACACTGAGGGTGTAAAGAAGAATTAGTAAAAGTAAGTAATTGTCACACCATTTATTTAATGTGGAATAAAGTACGTGTGAAATATAGTAACATCAACAAACACTGAGGGTGTAAAGAAGAATTAGTAAAAGTAGTAATTGTCACACCATTTATTTAATGTGGAATAAAGTAGGTGTGAAATACAGTAATATCAACAAACACTGAGGGTGTAAAGAAGAATTAGTAAAAGTAAGTAATTGTCACACCATTTATTTAATGTGGGATAAAGTAGGTGTGAAATATAGTATTGTCAACAAACACTGAGGGTGTAAAGAAGAATTAGTAAAAGTAAGTAATTGTCACACCATTTATTTAATGTGGGATAAAGTAGGTGTGAAATATAGTATTGTCAACAAACACTGAGGGTGTAAAGAAGAATTAGTAAAAGTAAGTAATTGTCACACCATTTATTTAATGTGGGATAAAGTAGGTGTGAAATATAGTATTGTCAACAAACACTGAGGGTGTAAAGAAGAATTAGTAAAAGTAAGTAATTGTCACACCATTTATTTAATGTGGAATAAAGTCGGTATGAAATATAGTATTGTCAACAAACACTGAGGGTGTAAAGAAGAATTAGTAAAAGTAAGTAATTGTCACACCATTTATTTAATGTGGGATAAAGTAGGTGTGAAATATAGTATTGTCAACAAACACTGAGGGTGTAAAGAAGAATTAGTAAAAGTAAGTAATTGTCACACCATTTATTTAATGTGGAATAAAGTACGTGTGAAATATAGTAACATCAACAAACACTGAGGGTGTAAAGAAGAATTAGTAAAAGTAAGTAATTGTCACACCATTTATTTAATGTGGAATAAAGTAGGTGTGAAATACAGTAATATCAACAAACACTGAGGGTGTAAAGAAGAATTAGTAAAAGTAAGTAATTGTCACACCATTTATTTAATCCGGAATAAAGTAGGTGTGAAATATAGTAATATTAACAAACACTGAGGGTGTAAAGAAGAATTAGTAAAAGTAAGTAATTGTCACACCATTCATTTAATGTGAGATAAAGTAGGTGTGAAATATAGTAATATCAAGAAAACTGAGGGTGTAAAGAATAATTAGTAAAAGTAAGTAATTGTCACACCATTCATTTAATGTGAGATAAAGTTGGTGTGAAATATAGTAATATTAACAAACACTGAGGGTGTAAAGAAGAATTAGTAAAAGTAAGTAATTGTCACACCATTTATTTAAGGTGGGATAAAGTTGGTGTGAAATATAGTAATATCAAGAAAACTGAGGGTGTAAAGAAGAATTAGTAAAGTAGTAATTGTCACACCATTTATTTAATGTAGAATAAAGTAGGTGTGAAATATAGTAGGTGTAAAGTATGGTAGGTGTGAAATAAAATAAGTGTTAATAAAGTAGGTGTGACATGTAATAGTTAGTTATCAAGTAAATTATGTATACAGTACATTACAGATATTAATACAAATTGTTGACTTATTTCACTGGTTCAAGTGTTACTTTTAATTTTTATTCCCCGGATGTAGGACGGGTGTCTTAAGTTTGTGTATTTATCAATCAGACTTTATGAACCGGTTATTTCACGTTCCGTTCACGCGCTGTTGTCATAACAAAGGTTTCTAAAACATATTTAAGTACAATCATTTCTTGTTGAAAGTGAATTATGGACAACAATATGCTAAAGTCTCGCAGCCATATTAACTATGTGTCTATATTTTTTAAATTCTCGATACTTTATTGTTTCGTGTTTCTTTTTCGTATAATGTTTTGTACTTTAAAAGTCAACATAAATAATTAATAGGAGATACGTTATGCTTGGCTTGATTAATTTCACTATTTCTAATTTTCATCTAAACTCACATATCCGTTGTGATATTTAGATATCATATTGATAATATTTTACTGAGAAACAAACAAACCTGAAATCGAGTTCACGCCGTTTGTGAGAAATAACAATAATAAGGAACTCGTAACCAGGGTAACAATAACAAGAAAACTATACAGCATAACATATACAAAGGGTTGTTTTCATCAGAAAGTAATATTTGTTGTTGTTTACGGTACCTACTTTTGCGTTAAAGATATATTTTATTTTAAAATATTGTTACTAAAGAATGAGGTATGCATAATTTAAACTGGGATATTTTGGACTAATTACACGATTATTGATTCATTAATCATACGTGACATCACGAACACAAGACACAATATTATTCTATGTGACCAGTTATGTTGAATAGATAATAGAAAAACCATCTGCAAGCAGGAATTTCTTATAATTATTTTCTTATTGTTATTGTACTTTTCCTCACATTACTAATCTCATTAACTTGAGGCAATAGTACATCTGATAACATTACGTTTGTGATATACCCTGCTGTACTAGAAATTGACAAGACTTCATTGGGACTGGGTTTCTCACGAAGTTCTTTCTTTCTTTTAGAATTTCAACTTTTCTCTCTAAAGAAGATGACATAAATGAATACCTCATTTTTCATAGTTTACGTGAAATACCGAAAGCTGCTCTCACATTAAACTGTTTCCTGGAAGGCAATACTGAACAGCCTTGAAAGATACCGAGGAAACGCCCTCTATCATGTCTAACATCCAGTGGTTTCGGTAATTTTTGTACTAAAGAAAACGTCATATTGTGTAAAGGTATATTATCAATGAGTGGTTTTTAAAGAGTTACAATTTATAGCAGCACAATATCTGAAAGAACAACAATTACACAGTCAGAAGTACAATAACATGTGAATGGTAACAGCTGAAATAACAATGTATCACCAGCTACAAGTACGAGTACGTCTTACTTGTTAATAACAAATTACTTTTAAGTTAAACAAATCAATGAATAGATGTACAATAACAGTTCGAATCCTTCATATTTCACAACATAACTCATTAATAACGGATAATATTCTGCAATATAAATTTGCACATGGAGAATGAAAACATTTTCTAATTCCTAAAACATTACCAAACATGCCATGAACACCTACATTAAAAAGTTAACATGTTTTTCAACATTCCAGCATAAAATAATAAAATTAAAAGAGTGCTAGCCTGGAGAGCTGTATGAACAAGTAATAAAAACATTTTATAAATGTAAGTTTTGGCAGTGTCAAAAATAATGCAAAATAGAATATAGGAATGATACAGCTGTACATATATATATATCATCCCTACACGAATTAAAATTTAATATTACGCTGTAAAACGCAGAGTAGAAAATGGTTACGAGGTCGGTCGAATTGAGAGAAAGTCTGTAATAATCAAGACGTGTTTCGATTCAACTTGGTTTTATTTGTACATAAGTTCTAGGCTCTTAGTTACATTGATGCCTATTCTGACACTGCCAAGATATTTCTGTAAATAAATTATATATCAACAGTAAGGAATATATAACTTCCAGCTGTACTAATAACTAGTCAAATATGCACTTTGCAGCGTAACATTGTATTTTAATATTGAAAGCAATGTAGGATTGATCTATGTATAAGTGTATCATCTCTATACTCTTATTCGCATCATTTTCGATAATGATGGTTTCTTGCCTTGTTTCGGGCAGTAAAACAAATGAAAATGAGTGACAACCATCTTATAAAGTAAAACTTTCTGTCAATGTGAATATTTGTGTTGTATCTATTGGATACTTTAGTCATTCCAGTGACAACCATCTTATGAAGTAATACTTTCTGTCAATGTGAATATTTGTGTTGTATCTATTGGATACCGTAGTCATTCCTACTTATAGATTCTCGAACTTTGTGTTAAAGACTTACATAAATTCCTTTATCTGTCTTTTCCTCACTATGTCAAAGTTCACTAAAACACAGGTGTTTAGGTACTTATATGGTTCAAATTTTATTTATTTTGGCTAAAACATAAATAAATACACACACATACATTATATTAAAGGATTGCCCACTTATGAAACTGATCCAAGTTTTGAATACACGAGTAATACAAATAAAGATGACGTAGAGACGGCAATATCAAATAGAGAAACAGGGTGTGGATAGACAGACAAAGTCATACAAAGTAGAGAAACAGGGTAATGATAGACAGACAAAGTCATACAAAGTACAGAAACAGGGTAAGGATAGACAGACAAAGTCATACAAAGTAGAGAAACAGGGTAATGATAGACAGACAAAGTCATACAAAGTACAGAAACAGGGTAAGGATAGACAGACAAAGTCATACAAAGTAGAGAAACAGGGTACGGATAGATAGACAAAGTTATACAAAGTAGAGAAACAGGGTAAGGATAGAGAGACAAAGTCATACAAAGTAGAAAAACAGGGTAAGGATAGATAGACAAAGTCATACAAAGTACAGAAACAGGTTAAGGATAGACAGACAAAGTCATACAAAGTACAGAAACAGGGTAAGGATAGATAGACAAAGTCACCACATAAGTAGCCAAGTATTTCCAATAAACACTTTTACCCAAGGTTTGGATTCCTTCCATTTGTTAAAATTCAGACTAAAGTACAGACATTTAAAGTGATTATTGATGTAAAGTCTTACAATAGCTAATATGCTTGTAACATTGAGTCAGTTGAGGGACTTGTGTATGTTCTTAATTCCTATATGGTTGTAACATTGAGTCACTTGAGGGACTTGTGTATGTTCTTAATTCCTATATTCTTGTAACATTGAGTTACTTGAGGGACTTGTGTATGTTCTTAATTCCTATATGCTTATAACATTGAGTCACTTGAGGGACTTGTGTGTGTTCTTAATTCCAATATGCTTGTAACATTGAGTCACTTGAGGGACTTGTGTGTGTTCTTAATTCCTATATGCTTGTAACATTGAGTCACTTGAGGGACTTGTGTATGTTCTTAATTCCTATATGCTTGTAACATTGAGTCACTTGAGGGACTTGTGTATGTTCTTAATTCCTATATGCTTGTAACATTGAGTCAGTTGAGGGACTTGTGTATGTTCTTAATTCCTATATGGTTGTAACATTGAGTCACTTGAGGGACTTGTGTATGTTCTTAATTCCTATATGGTTGTAACATTGAGTCACTTGAGGGACTTGTGTGTGTTCTTAATTCCTATATCCTTGTAACATTGAGTCACTTGAGGGACTTGTGTATGTTCTTAATTCCTATATGCTTGTAACATTGAGTCACTTGAGGGACTTGTGTGTGTTCTTAATTCCTATATGCTTGTAACATTGAGTCACTTGAGGGACTTGTGTATGTTCTTAATTCCTATATGCTTGTAACATTGAGTCACTTGAGGGACTTGTGTGTGTTCTTAATTCCTATATGCTTGTAACATTGAGTCACTTGAGGGACTTGTGTGTGTTCTTAATTCCTATATGGTTGTAACATTGAGTCACTTGAGGGACTTGTGTGTGTTCTTAATTCCGATATGCTTGTAACATTGAGTCACTTGAGGGACTTGTGTGTGTTCTTAATTCCTATATGCTTGTAACATTGAGTCACTTGAGGGACTTGTGTATGTTCTTAATTCCTATATGCTTGTAACATTGAGTCACTTGAGGGACTTGTGTATGTTCTTAATTCCTATATGCTTGTAACATTGAGTCACTTGAGGGACTTGTGTGTGTTCTTAATTCCTATATGCTTGTAACATTGAGTCACTTGAGGGACTTGTGTGTGTTCTTAATTCCTATATGCTTGTAACATTGAGTCACTTGAGGGACTTGTGTGTGTTCTTAATTCCTATATGCTTGTAACATTGAGTCACTTGAGGGACTTGTGTGTGTTCTTAATTCCTATATGGTTGTAACATTGAGTCACTTGAGGGACTTGTGTATGTTCTTCCCTACCTCAGTTCTGTACTGTTTTTGGTATTAACATCTCTACATCATCCTTACTTTTACAATAGTTTTATTACTTGTTTTCCTTTTAATTTTAACGAATGACAGTCGCTATGAAGGCAGACGTTTCAGCTTGACATCACGAGTTGTCTTCTAGTGCTGCACACGGGAATTCAAGTTGAAATACAACATTTTGATTTATAAATCATGGCATGAACTTCAAGCATTGCTGAGCTAACCCTCCTGACACCAGAATAATCAGTAAGACATTTGACCATCATGCCACTCGCCGGTTGTCTATCCTAATGATTTTTTTTGGCTAAACCGAGGTCTTGATCGCTTTCTAAAACCCTGAAAAATCTAACTGTACATAAAAGTTTCTTCGTCTGATATAACAGAGATTTCAGACAATGGTGATCAGTACATAATATGTGGCGGCCATTTGTTCTGTCCAATCTCTACATACTATGAATACAGAGCTTGGTGAAAACGGAGAGAGCTACTTACGAAACTATAGCAAATTCTGTATACATAACAGAAACAGCTAATTACGAAACTATCGCAATTTAATTTGGAGAATCCTTCATTTTCCTTGAATTTTATGAATGTGAACTATTTTCTCGGGTACTTAGTTTCTAAACTTTATGAATGTGAACTATTTTCTCAGGTACTTAGTTTCTAAACTTTATAAATGTGAACTATTTTCTCAGGTACTTAGTTTCTAAACTTTATGAATGTGAACTATTTTCTCAGGTACTTAGTTTCTAAACTTTATAAATGTGAACTATTTTCTCAGGTACTTAGTTTCTAAACTTTATGAATGTGAACTATTTTCTCAGGTACTTAGTTTCTAAACTTTATAAATGTGAACTATTTTCTCAGGTACTTAGTTTCTAAACTTTATGAATTTGAACTATTTTGTCAGGTACTTAGTTTCTAAACTTAATGAATGTGAACTATTTTCTCAGGTACTTAGTTTCTAAACTTAATGAATGTGAACTATTTTCTCAGGTACTTGGTTTCTAAACTTTATGAATGTGAACTATTTCCTCAGGTACTTAGTTTTTAAACTTTATGAATGTGAACTATTTTCTCAGGTACTTAGTTTCTAAACTTTATAAATGTGAACTATTTTCTCAGGTACTTAGTTTCTAAGCTTTATGAATATGAACTATTTTCTCAGGTACTTAGTTTCTAAGCTTTATGAATGTGAACTATTTTTTCAGGTACTTAGTTTCTAAACTTTATGAATGTGAACTATTTTCTCAGGTACTTAGTTTCTAAACTTTATGAATGTGAACTATTTTTTCAGGTACTTAGTTTCTAAACTTTATAAATGTGAACTATTTTCTCAGGTACTTAGTTTCTAAACTTTATATATGTGAACTATTTTCTCAGGTACTTAGTTTCTAAACTTTATAAATGTGAACTATTTTCTCAAGTACTTAGTTTCTAAACTTTATAAATGTGAACTATTTTCTCAGGTACTTAGTTTCTAAGCTTTATGAATATGAACTATTTTCTCAGGTACTTAGTTTCTAAACTTAATGAATGTGAACTATTTTCTCAGGTACTTAGTTTCTAAACTTTATGAATGTGAACTATTTTCTCATGTACTTAGTTTCTAAGCTTTATGAATGTGAACTATTTTCTCAGGTACTTAGTTTCTAAACTTAATGAATGTAGACTATGTTCTCAGGTACTTAGTTTCTAAGCTTTATAAATGTGAACTATTTTCTCAGGTACTTAGTTTCTAAACTTTATTAATGTGAACTATTTTCTCAGGTACTTAGTTTCTAAGCTTTATGAATATGAACTATTTTCTCAGGCACTTAGTTTCTAAACTTTATAAATGTGAACTATTTTCTCAGGTACTTAGTTTCTAAACTTAATGAATTTGAACTATTTTCTCAGGTACTTAGTTTCTAAACTTTATGAATATGAATTATTTTCTCAGGTACTTAGTTTCTAAACTTTATAAATATGAACTATTTTCTCAGGTACTTAGTTTCTAAACTTTATAAATGTGAACTATTTTCTCAGGTACTTAGTTTCTAAGCTTTATGAATGTGAACTATTTTCTCAGGTACTTAGTTTCTAAGCTTTATAAATGTGAACTATTTTCTCAGGTACTTAGTTTCTAAACTTTATGAATGTGAACTATTTTCTCATGTACTTAGTTTCTAAACTTTTAAATGTGAACTATTTTCTCAGGTACTTAGTTTCTAAACTTAATGAATGTGAACTATTTTCTCAGGTACTTAGTTTCTAAACTTTATGAATGTGAACTATTTTCTCAGGTACTTAGTTTCTAAACTTAATGAATGTGGACTATTTTCTCAGGTACTTAGTTTCTAAGCTTTATAAATGTGAACTATTTTCTCAGGTACTTAGTTTCTAAACTTTATGAATGTGAACTATTTTCTCATGTACTTAGTTTCTAAACTTTATGAATATGAACTATTTTCTCAGGTACTTAGTTTCTAAACTTAATGAATATGAACTATTTTCTCAGGTACTTAGTTTTTAAACTTTATGAATGTGAACTATTTTCTCATGTACTTAGTTTCTAAGCTTTATGAATGTGAACTATTTTCTCAGGTACTTAGTTTCTAAACTTAATGAATGTGGACTATTTTCTCAGGTACTTAGTTTCTAAACTTAATGAATGTGAACTATTTTCTCATGTACTTAGTTTCTAAACTTTATGAATATGAACTATTTTCTCATGTACTTAGTTTCTAAACTTTATAAATGTGAACTATTTTCTCATGTACTTAGTTTCTAAACTTTATAAATGTGAACTATTTTCTCAGGTACTTAGTTTCTAAACTTAATGAATGTGAACTATTTTCTCAGGTACTTAGTTTCTAAACTTTATGAATATGAACTATTTTCTCATGTACTTAGTTTCTAAACTTTATGAATGTGAACTATAT
Organism: Tachypleus tridentatus; assembly: GCF_004210375.1. Classification (NCBI taxonomy): domain Eukaryota; kingdom Metazoa; phylum Arthropoda; class Merostomata; order Xiphosura; family Limulidae; genus Tachypleus; species Tachypleus tridentatus. The sequence continues at coordinate 123,262,846 of NC_134836.1, read as the reverse complement.
TGAAATATTATTTAACCCTTTCATCCATCCAGTCTCTTTCTTTTCTCTATAAAGATAATATCAGATAAGGAATATTTAGTATCTGCAGTAAAGGAGCCGACAGCTCGAGATAATACTGCACAGAATATTTTTGTTTTGTTTTAATCAAACAGCAACTATTCGTACAAGGGCAACACCGGTCCAACAAGTCGGTGATTGTCAGTTGGGCGTGCCTGGCTTTCAAGGATCTGTTGACCTTCCATTTTAATCCATCGTTCTATCAAGTCTATACCGGAAGTTAAAAGTAAGTTCAAACAAATAAAAGTAGCATGACTAAGTAGTTTCAGTTTTGTTTTCTCTAAGACTAATATGATGTTGGATACCGCTAGATACTGGATGAGTCAAAGGCCAAAGTAATTTTTAACACATAATTACATATAACTCAATAACAGTAATATAAAATAGACTATACACAAATTATGGAAAGATTTGAACGTATTTTAAATTGAATTAGTGCGAAACGTAATTAAGTTTTGCTATTAGCAATATATAAAAACATGGACTGTTGGACAGATTAGTAAAATGTGATTGAAACATATTTATTTTAACTAAATTCAATGAAAACTTTTTAAGTATTATAATATCTGGACTTTCTTCCACCTGAAGCTCAGAACCTTGTGGGCCCACGTGTTAAGTATTATAATACCTGGACTTTCTTCCATCTGAAGCTGAGAACCTTGTGGGCCCACGTGTTAAGTATTATAATATCTGGACTTTCTTCCGCCTGAAGCTGAGAACCTTGTGGGTCCACGTGTTAAGTATTATAATACCTGGACTTTCTTCCACCTGAAGCCGAGAACCTTGTGGGCCCACGTGTTAAGTATTATAATATCTGGACTTTCTTCCACCTGAAGCTGAGAACCTTGTGGGTCCACGTGTTAAGTATTATAATACCTGGACTTTCTTCCACCTGAAGCTGAGAACCTTGTGGGCCCACGTGTTAAGTATTATAATATCTGGACTTTCTTCCACCTGAAGCTGAGAACCTTGTGGGCCCACGTGTTAAGTGGTGAAGTTTTCTACAAGGTTACCTGAGGAAATACACCATGGTTGAACACGACAGTTAACGTGTTTATAAAGCCAAATTCTAGAAGCATATCTGAGGTGAAAAACCCTTTAAAATACCTCAGTTACCGTAATTACAATTCTATGTTCCAGAAGCTTATCTCAGGTGATATGCTCTAGAAGTATACGAGAGTTACCGAACTGGAATAGCGGTAAGTTTTTAGCCATACAACGCTACAATCGGGTTTCGATTTCCCTCGCTGGATACAGCAGATAGTCTGATGTGGTTATAAAAAAAAACACACACACATTTTACCGTATATGATATATATATATATATAGGTTCAGGTGAAAGGCACTGAATAGTTGTACACTTTTATTAATACAAAGAATACTGGAACATAATAAAGTAAAGTAAGTAACATATCAGATCATCCCTTAAGTAATGTCCGATATTACGTTCAGAAAAAGAGAAAGGATTTCAAATAATTTTAATGTTATTTAATTAATAATGTATGTTCCATTATTATTAATTACTTCCTGATTCACAAGCTTCTGAATGTCACTTCTATAAAATTCTTGGGGTTTAGTGGAATGTAGAGATGGTAGTTTTGACATCTTCATGTGTTCCAAGCTGTTTACCATCAAGATAGTTCTGTAAACTTCACTATAGATGATAATCAGATGGGACAAGATCTGGAGAGTAAGGAGGATGTGGAAGTTTTTCCAGTTTAGATCTTCAATCTTTACAGATGTGATCCTTACTGTATGGGGCTGTACATTATCCTGGTGTAACACAACATGCTGTATGGGGCTGTACATTATCCTGGTGTAACACAACATACTGTATGGGGCTGTACGTTATCCTGGTGTAACACAACATACTGTATGGGGCTGTACATTATCCTGGTGTAACACAACATACTGTATGGGGCTGTGAATTATCCTGGTGTAACACAACATACTGTATGGGGCTGTACATTATCCTGGTGTAACACAACATGCTGTATGGGGCTGTACATTATCCTGGTGTAATACAACATACTGTATGGGGCTGTACATTATCCTGGTGTAACACAACATACTGTATGGGGCTGTACATTATCCTGGTGTAACACAACATACTGTATGGGGCTGTACATTATCCTGGTGTAACACAACATACTGTATGGGGCTGTACATTATCCTGGTGTAACACAACATGCTGTATGGGGCTGTACATTATCCTGGTGTAACACAACATACTGTATGGGGCCGTGCATTATCCTGGTGTAACAAAACATACTGTATGGGGCCGTGCATTATCCTGGTGTAACACAACATACTGTATGGGGCCGTGCATTATCCTGGTGTAACACAACACCTTTATGACTGATCAAAGCAGGTCTCTTTCCTTTCAGTGCAACATTGACGCGCTCTGACTGTTGACAATAGAAGTCTGATGTAATCGTTATATTGAGTGTTAGCAACTCAAAGTGAATCACACCAACAATATCCCACCAAACGCTTAACAAGACTTTCCTAGGGTGGAGGTCCATTTTGGGCTGTGCTTTAGCCAGTTTACCTGCACTGATCCATTGTCTGAACCACTTAGCATTTATATAAAATATCTATTTTTTCATCTCCAGTCGCTAACCTGCCCAAAAAAGGTGAGTTACGTTCTCGAGAGTGCAGAGAATTGCAAATGTCCACTCTCGCTCTAAGGTTGGCTTCTGTCAAATCACGGAGACCCATTTTCCAAGTTTTGACCCCTTTCCCAGCTGTTTCAGATGACAGTGAACTGTTGAATGGGTTGAATTAAGCTTCTTGTTCTTCAACTGTTACAGTACAATCTTCATCAAGTGTAGCCAGCAGCAAGTCATCATTAAACTCAACAGGACGATCTGGACATGGTGCTGTGGTCACCTGATCTGAACTTCTGGAACCACCTACAACGTTTTCTTTCACTGAAAGACTCCGCACCATAAACATTTTGAATGTTGTTTGTGGTTTCTGCTGCATTATTGCCTTTTAGAAACTAATAAAACATTATATACCTAATGTGTTCCTCAGACACATCCATCTTCATAAGGGTTTATTTGATTAAATATCTGATAAACTGTAGTTGGGTTGGTTTGTTTTATTTGTCTGAACATTTTTATACACATCCTACTAAATATTTTAGTTATTAAAACCTTCTACAAAGACAGAAATGATGATTCACTTTGTGTATTAAATTTTAGGGCATTACTTATGGGATGACCTGATATGTTAACTGCAAACGTAAACTGAACACAATGTTGTGTTATTCTTCAAGTTTAGTGCTCAAATTGTCCACCGTTAACACAAGTAATCTATCAGCACTGTCCACCGTTAACACATGTAATCTATCAGCACTGTCCACCGTTAACAAAAGTAATCTATCAGCATTGTCCACTGTTAACACACGTCTGACATCTATCTTTCACACAAGTAATCTATCAGCGCTGTCCACTGTTAACACATGTCTGACATCTATCTTTCACAGAAGTAATCTATCAGCACTGTCCACCGTTAACACATGTAATCTATCAGCGCTGTCCACTGTTAACACATGTCTGACATCTATTTTTGACAAAATGTATAATCTTTATTATGTTTCTTAATATAGTTATGTGAATCGAAACATATTTAAAACACTGTGGAAACATTTTTACAACAATAAAGTTATGTTAAAATCTATACTGATTTTTGCTTCACTCTGTATATATCCGCCACAAGCATGTTTCTTTGTTTTTTTATGAAGCTACTATTTTAGACGTTTCGAACAGTCAAAATTTTGTTATTAAGCACGCGAGATTTCGTGATAACCGTGGATTCTGAAGCGAATCTAATTGGAACAGTTTTTCTTTGTTGAATGTGAACAACCGACAGGGAAACACACGTAATTCTATAAATCATTCGAGTACTGACTATATAACTATATTATATGGATTATTTATAATGTAATGTAAATAATAAGACAATATTTTCCATAAAGCTCTTTCACTTTCAATATTTTTTCTTCCAACACTTTCAGTCAATAACAATATAATAAAAGTCTAACACCGCCCTCTAGCAACAGTAAAATAAGACAATAACAATAACAATATAATAAAAGTCTAACACCGCCCTCTAGCAACAGTAAAATAAGACACGCTATCATTATGAATAGAAACATACTCTAACACTATGTGTTAATAAACAATATTCTAATACTGTCTTTTGTTATCTATAGAAACATTCTTTGTTTGTTGTAAACCACTCTATACTGGGCTACTTGTGTTTAGCTATAGCTTCTTTACAACACAGTTTGTTCCACATGTTTAGATATAGCTTCTTTACAACACAGTTTGTTCCACATGTTTAGATACAGCTTCCTTACAACACAGTTTGTTCCACATGTTTAGCTATAGCTTCTATACAACACAGTGTATTCCACGTGTTTAGCTATAGCTTCTATACAACACAGTTTGTTCCACGTGTTTAGATACAGCTTTTATACAACACAGTTTATTCCACATGTTTAGCTATAGCTTCTATACAACACAGTTTGTTCCACGTGTTTAGATACAGCTTCTATACAACACAGTTTGTTCCACATGTTTAGCTATAGCTTCTATACAACACAGTGTATTTCACATGTTTAACTATAGCTTCTATACAACACAGTTTGTTCCACGTGTTTAGATACAGCTTCTTTACAACACAGTTTGTTCCACGTATTTAGTTATAGCTTCTTTACAACACAGTGTATTTCACATGTTTAGCTATAGCTTCTATACAACACAGTTTGTTCCACGTGTTTAGATACAGCTTCTTTACAACACAGTTTGTTCCACGTGTTTAGCTATAGCTTCTTTACAACACAGTTTGTTCCACATGTTTAGATATAGCTTCTTTACAACACAGTTTGTTCCACATGTTTAGATACAGCTTCCTTACAACACAGTTTGTTCCACATGTTTAGCTATAGCTTCTATACAACACAGTGTATTCCACATGTTTAACTATAGCTTCTATACAACACAGTTTGTTCCACGTGTTTAGATACAGCTTCTTTACAACACAGTTTGTTCCACGTATTTAGTTATAGCTTCTTTACAACACAGTGTATTTCACATGTTTAGCTATAGCTTCTATACAACACAGTTTGTTCCACGTGTTTAGATACAGCTTCTTTACAACACAGTTTGTTCCACGTGTTTAGCTATAGCTTCTTTACAACACAGTGTATTTCACATGTTTAGCTATAGTTTCTATACAACACAGTTTGTTCCACATGTTTAGATACAGCTTCTTTACAACACAGTTTGTTCCACGTGTTTAGTTATAGCTTCTTTACAACACAGTGTATTTCACATGTTTAGCTATAGCTTCTATACAACACAGTTTGTTCCACGTGTTTAGATACAGCTTCTTTACAACACAGTTTGTTCCACGTGTTTAGCTATAGCTTCTTTACAACACAGTGTATTTCACATGTTTAGCTATAGCTTCTATACAACACAGTTTGTTCCACATGTTTAGATATAGCTTCTTTACAACACAGTTTGTTCCACATGTTTAGATACAGCTTCCTTACAACACAGTTTGTTCCACATGTTTAGCTATAGCTTCTATACAACACAGTGTATTCCACGTGTTTAGCTATAGCTTCTATACAACACAGTTTGTTCCACGTGTTTAGATACAGCTTCTATACAACACAGTTTGTTCCACATGTTTAGCTATAGCTTCTCTACAACACAGTGTATTTCACATGTTTAGCTATAGCTTCTATACAACACAGTTTGTTCCACGTGTTTAGATACAGCTTCTTTACAACACAGTTTGTTCCACGTGTTTAGCTATAGCTTCTTTACAACACAGTTTGTTCCACGTATTTAGTTATAGCTTCTTTACAACACAGTTTGTTCCACGTATTTAGTTATAGCTTCTTTACAACACAGTTTGTTCCACGTGTTTAGCTATAGCTTCTTTACAACACAGTTTGTTCCACATGTTTAGATACAGCTTCCTTACAACACAGTTTGTTCCACATGTTTAGCTATAGCTTCTATACAACACAGTTTGTTCCACGTGTTTAGATACAGCTTCTTTACAACACAGTTTGTTCCACATGTTTAGCTATAGCTTCTATACAACACAGTTTGTTCCACATGTTTAGATACAGCTTCCTTACAACACAGTTTGTTCCACATGTTTAGCTATAGCTTCTATACAACACAGTTTATTCCACATGTTTAGCTATAGCTTCTATACAACACAGTTTGTTCCACGTGTTTAGATACAGCTTCTTTACAACACACTTTGTTCCACGTGTTTAGCTATAGCTTCTTTACAACACAGTTTGTTCCACATGTTTAGATATAGCTTCTATACAACACAGTATATTCCATGTGTTTAGCTATAGCTTCTTTACAACACAGTTTGTTCCACGTGTTTAGATACAGCTTCTTTACAACACAGTTTGTTCCACGTGTTTAGCTATAGCTTCCTTACAACACAGTTTGTTCCACGTATTTAGTTATAGCTTCTATACAACACAGTGTATTCCACATGTTTAGCTATAGCTTCTTTAGAACACAGTTTATTCCACATGTTTAGCTATAGCTTCTATACAACACAGTGTATTTCACATGTTTAACTATAGCTTCTATACAACACAGTTTGTTCCACGTGTTTAGATACAGCTTCTTTACAACACAGTTTGTTCCACGTATTTAGTTATAGCTTCTTTACAACACAGTTTGTTCCACGTGTTTAGCTATAGCTTCTTTACAACACAGTTTGTTCCACATGTTTAGATATAGCTTCTATACAACACAGTGTATTCCATGTGTTTAGCTATAGCTTCTTTACAACACAGTTTGTTCCACGTGTTTAGATACAGCTTCTTTACAACACAGTTTGTTCCACGTGTTTAGCTATAGCTTCTTTACAACACAGTTTGTTCCACGTGTTTAGCTATAGCTTCTTTACAACACAGTTTGTTCCACGTGTTTACCTATAGCTTCTTTACAACACAGTTTGTTCCACATGTTTAGCTATAGCTAATTTACAACACAGATTAATCCACCTGTTTAGTTTTAGCTTCTTTATAACACGGTTTGTTCCACGTGTTTAGCTATAGTTTCTTTTCCACATAGTTTGTTACTGAATGAAGTTATTTTTGTTGAAACTACCTAAACTTATTACCAGGTAATGCTCAATGGTTCATAGTATCATTTGTCTTCAATTAACTCGTAACATTATCAAGCTAACATTAGCTTATGACTGGCTTATTTCAGTTTTAACTACTAGATAGGGGCCTGGCATGGCCTAGCGCGTTAAGGCGTGCGCTTCGTAATCTGAGGGTCGAGGGTTCGCGCCCGAGTCGCGCCAAACATGCTCGACCTCCCAGCCGTGGGGGCGTTATAATGTGACGGTCAATCCCACTATTCGTTGGTAAAAGAGTAGCCCAAGAGTTGGCGGTGGGTGGTGATGACTAGCTGCCTTCCCTCTAGTCTTACACTGCTAAATTAGGGACGGCTAGCACAGATAGCCCTCGAGTAGCTTTGTGCGAAATTCCAAAACAAACAAACAAAAACTACTAGATATACGCTATATTTCATGTATAGAGATTCATATAACCAACTGACTGATGTTTAAACGTAAATGTTTCCAGGTGTGTTAAACTCCTGCATCAGACATGTGTAAGCTGCCGGTCAGTTTCCGAATTTGTTTTCCATGTTTCCCAGTAGTAAAGCCAGATAATGAGATCACCTATAGTTTGATACAGTTAAAAACAACCCCAACTTACGTGTTTAAACTATAAGGCATGTTTAGGCTCTTTCTATAACGGATTCTTTATGCGTGATAAATGTAAAGTAATGCCGTTTGTTGGTTCATGTTTTCACTTTGTTTAGCCTTTCGTATGTGTTTTGAAGGTAGTTTTCTTGTGTTGTTTAAAGCATGATTAATCTCAGGTTGAAACACAGTGACGTGAAGATTAGTCGTTATGTCATAAAACGTGTTATGTATTTCTATGGTAATATAAATTAACCACGTGTGTTTTATCGAAAGAACATAATTAGTTTATTGTCTTGTAAAAATCTTAAAACCTAAGTGTCTATTTATCGAGTGTTTTAGGCACTTATACACAGAGAGTAATGGTACTGATATAACGAGAGCTGGGGTACTAATATAGAGAGTAATGGTACTGAAATAACGAGAGTTGGGTACTTATAAAGAGAGTAGTGGTACTGATATAACGAGAGTTGGGTACTTATATAGAGAGTAGTGGTACTGATATAACGAGAGTTGGGTACTTATAAAGAGAGTAGTGGTACTGATATAACGAGAACTGGGTATTTATATAGAGAGTAATGGTATTGATATAACGAGAACTGGGTATTTATATAGAGAGTAATGGTACTGATGTAGCGAGAGTTGGGTACTTATATAGAGAGTAATGGTACTGATATAACGAGAGCTGGGGTACTAATATAGAGAGTAGTGGTACTGAAATAACGAGAGTTGGGTACTTATAAAGAGAGTAGTGGTACTGATATAACGAGAGTTGGGTACTTATATAGAGAGTAATGGTACTGATATAACGAGAACTGGGTATTTATATAGAGAGTAATGGTACTGATATAACGAGAACTGGGTATTTATATAGAGAGTAATGGTACTGATATAACGAGAGCTGGGGTACTAATATAGAGAGTAATGGTACTGATATAACGAGAGCTGGGGTACTAATATAGAGAGTAGTGGTACTGATGTAGCGAGAGTTGGGTACTTATATAGAGAGATATGGTACTGATGTAACAAGAGTTGGGTACTTATATAGAGAATAGTGGTACTGATATAACGAGAGCTGGGTACTTATATAGAGAGATATGGTACTGATGTAACAAGAGTTGGGTACTTATATAGAGAATAGTGGTACTGATATAACGAGAGCTGGGCACTTATATAGAGAGTAATGGTACTGATATAACGAGAACTGGGTACTTATATAAAGAGTAATGGTACTGATATAACGAAAGTTGGGTACTTATATAGAGAATAATGGTACTGATATAACGAGAGTTGGGTACTTATATAGAGAATAATGGTACTGATAAAACGAGATTTGGGTACTTATATAGAGAGTAATGGTACTGATATAACGAGAGTTGGGTACATATATAGAGAGTAAAGGTACTGATATAACGAAAGTTGGGTACTTATATAGAGAGTAATGGTACTGATATAACGAGAGTTGGGTATTTATATAGAGAGTAGTGGTACTGATATAACGAGAGTTGGGTACCTATATAAAAAGTAATGGTACTCATATAACGAGAGTTGGGTACTTATATAGAGAGTAATGGTACTGATAAAACGAGATTTGGGTACTTATATAGAGAGTAATGATACTGATATAACGAGAGCTGGATACTTATATAGAGAGTAATGGTACTGATATAGCGATAGTTGGGTACTTATATAGAGAGTAATGGTACTGATATAGCGATAGTTGGGTACTTATATAGAGAATAATGGTACTGATATAACGAGAGTTGGGTACTTATATAGAGAGTAATGGTACTGATATAGCGATAGTTGGGTACTTATATAGAGAGTAATGGTACTGATATAACGAGAGTTGGGTACATATATAGAGAGTAATGTACTGATATAACGAGAGTTGGTTCTTATTTAGAGAATAATGGTACTGATATAGCTAGAGTTGGGTACTTATATAGAGAGTAATGGTACTAATATAACGAGAGTTGGGTAGTTATATAGAGAGTAATGGTACTGATATAGCGAGAGTTGGGTACTTATAATTAGAGAAATGGTACTGATATAGCGAGAATTGGGTACTTATATACAGAAAGTAATGGTACTGATATAACGAGAATTGGGTACTTATAAACAGAAAGTACTGGTACTGATATAACGAGAGTTGGGTACTTATATAGAGAGTAATGGTACTGATATAACGAGAATTAGGTACTTATATAGAGAGTAATGGTACTGATATAACGAGTGTTGGGTACTTGTGTAGAGAGTAATGGTACTGATATAACGAGAGTTGGGTACTTATAGAGAGAGTAATGTTACTGATAAAACGAGAGTTGGGTACTTATAGAGAGAGTAATGGTACTGATATAGCGAGAGTTGGGTACTTATATAGAGAGTAATGGTACTCATACAACGAGAATTAGGTACTTATATAGAGAGTAATGGTACTGATATAACAAGTGTTGGGTACTTGTGTAGAGAGTAATGGTACTGATATAATGAGAGTTGGATTCTTATATAGAGAGTAATGCTACTAAAATAACGAGAGTTGGGTACTTATATAGAGTGCAATGGTACTGATATAACGAGAGCTGGATACTTATATAGAGAGTAATGGTACTGATATAACGAGAGTTGAGTACTTATATAGAGAGTAATGGTACTGATATAACGAGAGTTGGGTACTTATATAGAGAGTAATGGTACTGATATAACGAGAATTTGGTACTTATGTAGAGAGTAATGGTACTGATATAGCTAGAGTTGGGTACTTATATAGAGAGTAATGGTACTAATATAACGAGAGTTGGGTAGTTATATAGAGAGATATGGTACTGATGTAACAAGAGTTGGGTACTTATATAGAGAATAGTGGTACTGATATAACGAGAGCTGGGCACTTATATAGAGAGTAATGGTACTGATATAACGAGAGCTGGGTACTTATATAGAGAGTAATGGTACTGATATAACGAAAGTTGGGTACTTATATAGAGAATAATGGTACTGATATAACGAGAGTTGGGTACTTATATAGAGAATAATGGTACTGATAAAACGAGATTTGGGTACTTATATAGAGAGTAATGGTACTGATATAACGAGAGTTGGGTACTTATATAGAGAGTAATGGTACTGATATAACGAGAGTTGGGTATTTATATAGAGAGTAGTGGTACTGATATAACGAGAGTTGGGTACCTATATAAAAAGTAATGGTACTCATATAACGAGAGTTGGGTACTTATATAGAGAGTAATGGTACTGATAAAACGAGATTTGGGTACTTATATAGAGAGTAATGATACTGATATAACGAGAGCTGGATACTTATATAGAGAGTAATGGTACTGATATAGCGATAGTTGGGTACTTATATAGAGAGTAATGGTACTGATATAGCGATAGTTGGGTACTTATATAGAGAATAATGGTACTGATATAACGAGAGTTGGGTACTTATATAGAGAGTAATGGTACTGATATAGCGATAGTTGGGTACTTATATAGAGAGTAATGGTACTGATATAACGAGAGTTGGGTACATATATTGAGAGTAATGTACTGATATAACGAGAGTTGGTTCTTATTTAGAGAATAATGGTACTGATATAACGAGAGTTGGTTCTTATTTAGAGAGTAATGTACTGATATAACGAGAGTTGGTACTTATATAGAGAGTAATGGTGCTGATATAACGAGAGTTGGGTACTTATATAGAGTGTAATGGTACTGATATAATAAGAGTTGGGTACTTATATAGAGTGTAATGGTACTGATATAACGAGAGTTGGTTACTTATATAGAGAGTAATGGTACTGATATAACGAGAGTTGGGTACTTATATAGAGTGTAATGGTACTGATATAATAAGAGTTGGGTACTTATATAGAGAGTAATTGTACTGATAAAACGAGAGTTGGGTACTTATATAGAGTGTAATGGTACTGATATAACGAGAGCTGGATACTTATATAGAGAGTAATGGTACTGATATAACGAGAGTTGGGTACTTATATAGAGAGTAATGGTACTGATATAACGAGAGTTGGGTACTTATATAGAGAGTAATGGTACTGATATAACGAGAATTTGGTACTTATGTAGAGAGTAATGGTACTGATATAGCTAGAGTTGGGTACTTATATAGAGAGTAATGGTACTAATATAACGAGAGTTGGGTAGTTATATAGAGAGTAATGGTACTGATATAACGAGATTTGGGTACTTATATAGAGAGTAATGGTACTGATATAACGAGAGTTGGGTACTTATATAGAGAGAGTAATGGTGCTGATATAACGAGAGTTGGGTATTATATAGAGAGTAATGGTACTGATATAACGAGAGTTAGGTACTTATATAGAGAGTAATGGTACTGATATAACGACAGTTGGGTACTTATATAGAGAGTAATGGTACTGATATAGCAAAAGTTGGGTAATTATATAGAGAGTAATGTACTGATATAACGAAAGTTGGGTACTTATATAGAGAGTAATGGTACTGATATAGCGAGAGTTGGGTATTTATATAGAGAGTAATGGTACTGAAATAACAAGAGTTGAGTAATTATATAGAGAGTAATGGTACTGATATAACGAGAGTTGGGTACTTACATAGAGAGTAATGGTACTGATATAGCGAGAGTTGGGTACTTATAATTAGAGAAATGGTACTGATATAGCGAGAATTGGGTACTTATATACAGAAAGTAATGGTACTGATATAACGAGAATTGGGTACTTATAAACAGAAAGTACTGGTACTGATATAACGAGAGTTGGGTACTTATATAGAGAGTAATGGTACTGATATAACGAGAATTAGGTACTTATATAGAGAGTAATGGTACTGATATAACGAGTGTTGGGTACTTGTGTAGAGAGTAATGGTACTGATATAACGAGAGTTGGGTACTTATAGAGAGAGTAATGTTACTGATAAAACGAGAGTTGGGTACTTATAGAGAGAGTAATGGTACTGATATAGCGAGAGTTGGGTACTTATATAGAGAGTAATGGTAGTCATACAACGAGAATTAGGTACTTATATAGAGAGTAATGGTACTGATATAACAAGTGTTGGGTACTTGTGTAGAGAGTAATGGTACTGATATAATGAGAGTTGGATTCTTATATAGAGAGTAATGCTACTAAAATAACGAGAGTTGGGTACTTATATAGAGTGTAATGGTACTGATATAACGAGAGCTGGATACTTATATAGAGAGTAATGGTACTGATATAACGAGAGTTGAGTACTTATATAGAGAGTAATGGTACTGATATAACGAGAGTTGGGTACTTATATAGAGAGTAATGGTACTGATATAACGAGAATTTGGTACTTATGTAGAGAGTAATGGTACTGATATAGCTAGAGTTGGGTACTTATATAGAGAGTAATGGTACTAATATAACGAGAGTTGGGTAGTTATATAGAGAGATATGGTACTGATGTAACAAGAGTTGGGTACTTATATAGAGAATAGTGGTACTGATATAACGAGAGTTGGTACTTATATAGAGAGTAATGGTACTGATAAAACGAGATTTGGGTACTTATATAGAGAGTAATGGTACTGATATAACGAGAGTTGGGTACATATATAGAGAGTAAAGGTACTGATATAACGAAAGTTGGGTACTTATATAGAGAGTAATGGTACTGATATAACGAGAGTTGGGTATTTATATAGAGAGTAGTGGTACTGATATAACGAGAGTTGGGTACCTATATAAAAAGTAATGGTACTCATATAACGAGAGTTGGGTACTTATATAGAGAGTAATGGTACTGATAAAACGAGATTTGGGTACTTATATAGAGAGTAATGATACTGATATAACGAGAGCTGGATACTTATATAGAGAGTAATGGTACTGATATAGCGATAGTTGGGTACTTATATAGAGAGTAATGGTACTGATATAGCGATAGTTTGGTACTTATATAGAGAATAATGGTACTGATATAGCGATAGTTGGGTACTTATATAGAGAGTAATGGTACTGATATAACGAGAGTTGGGTACATATATAGAGAGTAATGTACTGATATAACGAGAGTTGGTTCTTATTTAGAGAATAATGGTACTGATATAACGAGAGTTGGTTCTTATTTAGAGAGTAATGTACTGATATAACGAGAGTTGGTACTTATATAGAGAGTAATGGTGCTGATATAACGAGAGTTGGGTACTTATATAGAGTGTAATGGTACTGATATAATAAGAGTTGGGTACTTATATAGAGTGTAATGGTACTGATATAACGAGAGTTGGTTACTTATATAGAGAGTAATGGTACTGATATAACGAGAGTTGGGTACTTATATAGAGTGTAATGGTACTGATATAATAAGAGTTGGGTACTTATATAGAGAGTAATTGTACTGATAAAACGAGAGTTGGGTACTTATATAGAGTGTAATGGTACTGATATAACGAGAGCTGGATACTTATATAGAGAGTAATGGTACTGATATAACGAGAGTTGGGTACTTATATAGAGAGTAATGGTACTGATATAACGAGAGTTGGGTACTTATATAGAGAGTAATGGTACTGATATAACGAGAATTTGGTACTTATGTAGAGAGTAATGGTACTGATATAGCTAGAGTTGGGTACTTATATAGAGAGTAATGGTACTAATATAACGAGAGTTGGGTAGTTATATAGAGAGTAATGGTACTGATATAACGAGAGTTGGGTACTTATATAGAGAGTAATGGTACTGATATAACGAGAGTTGGGTACTTATATAGAGAGAGTAATGGTGCTGATAGAACGAGAGTTGGGTATTATATAGAGTAAATGGTACTGATATAACGAGAGTTGGGTACTTATATAGAGAGTAATGGTACTGATATAACGACAGTTGGGTACTTATATAGAGTAATGGTACTGATATAGCAAAGTTGGGTAATTATATAGAGAGTAATGTACTGATATAACGAAAGTTGGGTACTTATATAGAGAGTAATGGTACTGATATAGCGAGAGTTGGGTATTTATATAGAGAGTAATGGTACTGAAATAACAAGAGTTGAGTAATTATATAGAGAGTAATGGTACTGATATAACGAGAGTTGGGTACTTACATAGAGAGTAATGGTACTGATATAGCGAGAGTTGGGTACTTATAATTAGAGAAATGGTACTGATATAGCGAGAATTGGGTACTTATATACAGAAAGTAATGGTACTGATATAACGAGAATTGGGTACTTATAAACAGAAAGTACTGGTACTGATATAACGAGTTGGGTACTTATATAGAGAGTAATGGTACTGATATAACGAGAATTGGGTACTTATATAGAGAGTAATGGTACTGATATAACGAAGTGTTGGGTACTTGTGCAGAGAGTAATGGTACTGATATAACGAGTTTAGGTACTTATAGAGAGAGTAATGTTACTGATAAAACGAGAGTTGGGCACTATATAGAGAAAGTAATGGTACTGATATAGCGAGGTTGGGTACTTATATAGAGAGTAATGGTACTCATACAACGAGAATTAGGTACTTATATAGAGAGTAATGGTACTGATATAACAAGTGTTGGGTACTTGTGTAGAGAGTAATGGTACTGATATAATGAGAGTTGGATTCTTATATAGAGAGTAATGCTACTAAAATAACGAGAGTTGGGTACTTATATAGAGTGTAATGGTACTGATATAACGAGAGCTGGATACTTATATAGAGAGTAATGGTACTGATATAACGAGAGTTGAGTACTTATATAGAGAGTAATGGTACTGATATAACGAGAGTTGGGTACTTATATAGAGAGTAATGGTACTGATATAACGAGAATTTGGTACTTATGTAGAGAGTAATGGTACTGATATAGCTAGAGTTGGGTACTTATATAGAGAGTAATGGTACTAATATAACGAGAGTTGGGTAGTTATATAGAGAGTAATGGTACTGATATAACGAGAGTTGGGTACTTATATAGAGAGTAATGGTACTGATATAACGAGAGTTGGGTACTTATATAGAGAGAGTAATGGTGCTGATATAACGAGAGTTGGGTATTATATAGAGAGTAATGGTACTGATATAACGAGAGTTAGGTACTTATATGGAGAGTAATGGTACTGATATAACGAAAGTTGGGTACTCATGTAGAGAGTAATGATACTGATATAATGAGAGTTGGGTACCATATAGATAAAGTAATGGTACTCATATAACGAGAGTTGGGTACTTACATAGAGTAATGGTACTGATATAGGGAGAGTTGGGTACTTATATAGAGAGTAATATACTGATATAACGAAAGTTGGGTAGTCATATAGAGAGTAATGGTACTGATATAGCGATAGTTGGGTACTTATAGAGAGAGTAATGGTACTGATATAGCGAGAGTTGGGTACTTATATAGAGAGTAATGGTACTCATACAACGAGAATTATGTACTTATATAGAGAGTAATGGTACTGATATAACAAGTGTTGGGTACTTGTGGAGAGAGTAATGGTACTGATATAATGAGAGTTGGGTACTTATAGAGAGAGTAATGGTACTGATATAACGAGAATTGGGTACTTATATAGATAGTAATGGTACTGATATAACGAGAGTTGGGTACTTATATAGAAAGTAATGGTACTGATATAATGAGAGTTGGGTACTTATATAGAGAGTAATGGTACTGATATAACGAGTGTTGGGTACTTATATAGAGAGTAGTGGTACTGATATAACGAGAGTTGGGTACTTATATAGAGAGTAATGGTACTGATATAACGAGAACTGGGTATTTATATAGAGAGTAATGGTACTGAAAACGCAGGAACTGGGTATTTATATGGAGAGAGTAATGGTATTGATATAACGAGAACTGGGTATTTATATAGAGAGTAATGGTACTGATGTATCGAGAGTTGGGTACTTATATAGAAAGTAATGGTACTGATATAATGAGAGTTGGGTACTTATATAGAGAGTAATGGTACTGATATAACGAGAATTTGGTACTTATGTAGAGAGTAATGGTACTGATATAGCTAGAGTTGGGTACTTATATAGAGAGTAATGGTACTAATATAACGAGAGTTGGGTAGTTATATAGAGAGTAATGGTACTGATATAACGAGAGATGGGTACTTATATAGAGAGTAATGGTACTGATATAACGAGAGTTGGGTACTTATATAGAGAGAGTAATGGTGCTGATATAACGAGAGTTGGTTACTTATATAGAGAGTAATGGTACTGATATAACGAGAGTTGGGTACTTATATAGAGTGTAATGGTACTGATATAATAAGAGTTGGGTACTTATATAGAGAGTAATTGTACTGATAAAACGAGAGTTGGGTACTTATATAGAGTGTAATGGTACTGATATAACGAGAGCTGGATACTTATATAGAGAGTAATGGTACTGATATAACGAGAGTTGGGTACTTATATAGAGAGTAATGGTACTGATATAACGAGAGTTGGGTACTTATATAGAGAGTAATGGTACTGATATAACGAGAATTTGGTACTTATGTAGAGAGTAATGGTACTGATATAGCTAGAGTTGGGTACTTATATAGAGAGTAATGGTACTAATATAACGAGAGTTGGGTAGTTATATAGAGAGTAATGGTACTGATATAACGAGAGTTGGGTACTTATATAGAGAGTAATGGTACTGATATAACGAGAGTTGGGTACTTATATAGAGAGAGTAATGGTGCTGATAGAACGAGAGTTGGGTATTATATAGAGAGTAATGGTACTGATATAACGAGAGTTAGGTACTTATATAGAGAGTAATGGTACTGATATAACGACAGTTGGGTACTTATATAGAGAGTAATGGTACTGATATAGCAAAAGTTGGGTAATTATATAGAGAGTAATGTACTGATATAACGAAGTTGGGTACTTATATAGAGAGTAATGGTACTGATATAGCGAGAGTTGGTATTTATATAGAGAGTAATGGTACTGAAATAACAAGAGTTGAGTAATTATATAGAGAGTAATGGTACTGATATAACGAGAGTTGGGTACCACATAGAGAGTAATGGTACTGATATAGCGAGAGTTGGGTACTTATAATTAGAGAAATGGTACTGATATAGCGAGAATTGGGTACTTATATACAGAAAGTAATGGTACTGATATAACGAGAATTGGGTACTTATAAACAGAGAAAGTACTGGTACTGATATAACGAGAGTTGGGTACTTATATAGAGATAAATGGTACTGATATAACGAGAATTAGGTACTTATATAGAGAGTAATGGTACTGATATAACGAGTGTTGGGTACTTGTTGTAGAGAGTAATGGTACTGATATAACGAGAGTTGGGTACTTGTGTGTAGAGAGTAATGGTACTGATATAACGAGAGTTGGGTACTTATAGAGAGTAATGTTACTGATGGAAACGAGAGGGTGGGTACTTATAGAGAGTAATGGTACTGATATAACGAGAGCTTGGGTACTTATATATAGAGAGTAATGGTACTCATACAACGAGAATTGGGTACCTTATATAGAGTAATGGTACTGATATAACAAGTGTTGGGTACTTGTGTAGAGAGTAATGGTACTGATATAATGAGAGTTGGATTCTTATATAGAGTAATGCTACTAAAATAACGAGAGTTGGGTACTTATATAGAGTGTAATGGTACTGATATAACGAGAGCTGGATACTTATATAGAGAGTAATGGTACTGATATAACGAGAGTTGAGTACTTATATAGAGAGTAATGGTACTGATATAACGAGAGTTGGGTACTTATATAGAGAGTAATGGTACTGATATAACGAGAATTTGGTACTTATGTAGAGAGTAATGGTACTGATATAGCTAGAGTTGGGTACTTATATAGAGAGGTAATGGTACTAATATAACGAGTTGGGTAGTTATATAGAGAGTAATGGTACTGATATAACGAGAGTTGGGTACTTATATAGAGTAATGGTACTGATATAACGAGAGTTGGGTACTTATATAGAGAGTAATGGTGCTGATATAACGAGAGTTGGGTATTATATAGAGTAATGGTACTGATATAACGAGAGTTAGGTACTTATATGGAGAGTAATGGTACTGATATAACGAAAGTTGGGTACTCATGTAGAGAGTAATGATACTGATATAATGAGAGTTGGGTACTTATATAGATAGTAATGGTACTCATATAACGAGAGTTGGGTACTTACATAGAGAGTAATGGTACTGATATAGGGAGAGTTGGGTACTTATATAGAGAGTAATATACTGATATAACGAAAGTTGGGTACTCATATAGAGAGTAATGGTACTGATATAGCGATAGTTGGGTACTTATAGAGAGAGTAATGGTACTGATATAGCGAGTTGGGTAATTATATAGAGAGTAATGGTACTCATACAACGAAATTAGGTACTTATATAGAGAGTAATGGTACTGATATAACAAGTGTTGGGTACTTTGTGCAGAGAGTAATGGTACTGATATAATAGAGAGTTGGGTACTTATAGAGAGAGTAATGGTACTGATATAACGAGAATTGGGTACTTATATAGATAGTAATGGTACTGATATAACGAGAGTTGGGTACTTATATAGAAAGTAATGGTACTGATATAATGAGAGTTGGGTACTTATATAGAGAGTAATGGTACTGATATAACGAGTGTTGGGTACTTATATAGAGAGTAGTGGTACTGATATAACGAGAGTTGGGTACTTATATAGAGAGTAATGGTACTGATATAAACGAGAACTGGGTATTTATATAGAGTAATGGTACTGAAAAACGAGAACTGGGTATTTATATGGAGAGAGTAATGGTATTGATATAACGAGAACTGGGTATTTATATAGAGAGTAATGGTACTGATGTAGCGAGAGTTGGGTACTTATATAGAAAGTAATGGTACTGATATAATGAGAGTTGGGTACTTATATAGAGAGTAATGGTACTGATATAACGAGAATTTGGTACTTATGTAGAGAGTAATGGTACCGATATAACTAGAGTTGGGTACTTATATAGAAGTAATGGTACTAATATAACGAGAGTTGGGTAGTTATATAGAGAGTAATGGGTACTGATATAACGAGAGATGGGTACTTATATAGAGAGTAATGGTACTGATATAACGAGAGTTGGGTACTTATATAGAGAGAGTAATGGTGCTGATATAACGAGAGTTGGTTACTTATATAGAGAGTAATGGTACTGATATAACGAGAGTTGGGTACTTATATAGAGTGTAATGGTACTGATATAATAAGAGTTGGGTACTTATATAGAGAGTAATTGTACTGATAAAACAGAGTTGGGTACTTATATAGAGTGTAATGGTTACTGATATAACGAGACTTGGATACTTATATAGAGTAGTAATGGTACTGATATAACGAGAGTTGGGTACTTATATAGAAGAGTAATGGTACTGATATAACGAGAGTTGGGTACTTATATAGAGAGTAATGGTACTGATATAACGAGAATTTGGTACTTATGTAGAGAGTAATGGTACTGATATAGCTAGAGTTGGGTACTTATATAGAGAGTAATGGTACTAATATAACGAGAGTTGGGTAGTTATATAGAGAGTAATGGTACTGATATAACGAGAGTTGGGTACTATATAGAGAGTAATGGTACTGATATAACGAGAGAGTTGGGTACTTATATAGAGAGTAAATGGTGCTGATAGAACGAGAGTTAGGTATTATATAGAGAGTAATGGTACTGATATATAACGAGTTAGGTACTTATATAGAGAGTAATGGTACTGATATAACGACAGTTGGGTACTTATATAGAGAGTAATGGTACTGATATAGCAAAAGTTGGGTAATTATATAGAGAGTAATGTACTGATATAACGAAAGTTGGTTACTTATATAGAGAGTAATGGTACTGATATAGCGAGAGTTGGGTATTTATATAGAGAGTAATGGTACTGAAATAACAAGAGTTAAGTAATTATATAGAGAGTAATGGTACTGATATAACGAGAGTTGGGTACTTACATAGAGAGTAATGGTACTGATATAGCGAGAGTTGGGTACTTATAATTAGAGAAATGGTACTGATATAGCGAGAATTGGGTACTTATATACAGAAAGTAATGGTACTGATATAACGAGAATTGGGTACTTATAAACAGAAAGTACTGGTACTGATATAACGAGAGTTGGGTACTTATATAGAGAGTAATGGTACTGATATAACGAGAGTTGGGTACTTATAGAGAGAGTAATGGTACTGATATAGCGAGAGTTGGATACTTATATAGAGAGTAATGGTACTGATACAACGAGAATTAGGTACTTATATAGAGAGTAATGGTACTGATATAACAAGTGTTGGGTACTTGTGTAGAGAGTAATGGTACTGATATAATGAGAGTTGGGTACTTATATAGAGAGTAATGCTACTAAAATAACGAGTGTTGGGTACTTATATAGAAAGTAATTGTACTGATAAAACGAGAAGTGGGTACTTATATAGAGAGTAATTGTACTGATATAGCGAGAGTTGGGTACTTTTATAGAGAGTAATGGTATTGATATAACGAGAGTTGGGTACTTATATAGAAAGTAATGTACTGATATAACGAAAGTTGGGTACTCATGTAGAGAGTAATGATACTGACATAATGAGAGTTGGGTACTTATATAGATAGTAATGGTACTGATATAACGAGGAGTTGGGTACTTACATAGAGAATAATGGTACTGATATAGGGAGAGTTGGGTACTTATATAGAGAGTAATATACTGATATAACGAAAGTTGGGTACTCATATAGAGAGTAATGGTGCTGATATAACGAGAGTTGGGTACTTATATAGAGAGTAATGGTACTGATATAACGAGAATTTGGTACTATTATAGAGAGTAATGGTACTTTATGATATAGCTAGAGTTGGGTACTTATATAGAGAGTAATGGTACTAATATAACGAGAGTTGGGTAGTTATATAGAGAGTAATGGTACTGATATAACGAGAGATGGGTACTTATATAGAGAGTAATGGTACTGATATAACGAGAGTTGGGTACTTATATAGAGAGAGTAATGGTGCTGATATAACGAGAGTTGGGTATTATATAGAGAGTAATGGTACTGATATAACGAGAGTTAGGTACTTATATAGAGAGTAATGGTACTGATATATAACGACAGTTGGGTACTTATATATAGAGTAATGGTACTGATATAGCAAAAGTTGGGTATTATATAGAGTAATGTACTGATATAACGAAAGTTGTGCACTTATATAGAGTTATGGTACTGATATAGCGAGAGTTGGGTACTTATAATTAGAGTAATGGTACTGATATAGCGAGAATTGGGTACTTATATACAGAAAGTAATGGTACTGATATAACGAGAATTAGGTACTTATATAGAGAGTAATGGTACTGATATAACGAGAGTTGGGTACTTATAGAGAGAGTAATGGTACTGATATAGCGAGAGTTGGGTACTTATATAGAGAGTAATGGTACTGATACAACGAGAATGGGTACTTATATAGAGTAATGGTACTGATATAACAAGTGTTGGGTACTTGTGTAGAGAGTAATGGTACTGATATAATGAGAGTTGGGTACTTATATAGAGAGTAATGCTACTAAAATAACGAGTGTTGGGTACTTATATAGAAAGTAATTGTACTGATAAAACGAGAAGTGGGTACTTATATAGAGAGTAATTGTACTGATATAGCGAGAGTTGGGTACTTTTATAGAGAGTAATGGTATTGATATAACGAGAGTTGGGTACTTATATAGAAAGTAATGTACTGATATAACGAAAGTTGGGTACTCATGTAGAGAGTAATGATACTGATATAATGAGAGTTGGGTACTTATATAGATAGTAATGGTACTCATATAACGAGAGTTGGGTACTTACATAGAGAATAATGGTACTGATATAGGGAGAGTTGGGTACTTATATAGAGAGTAATATACTGATATAACGAAAGTTGGGTACTCATATAGAGAGTAATGGTACTGATATAGCGATAGTTGGGTACTTATAGAGAGAGTAATGGTACTGATATAGCGAGAGTTGGGTACTTATATAGAGAGTAATGGTACTCATACAACGAGAATGAGGTACTTATATAGAGAGTAATGGTGCTGATATAACGAGAGTTGGGTATTATATAGAAGTAATGGTACTGATATAACGAGAGTTAGGTACTTATATAGAGAGTAATGGTACTGATATAACGACAGTTGGGTACTTATATAGAGAGTAATGGTACTGATATAGCAAAAGTTGGGTAATTATATAGAGAGTAATGTACTGATATAACGAAAGTTGTGTACTTATATAGAGAGTAATGGTACTGATATAGCGAGAGTTGGGTACTTGTAATTAGAGTAATGGTACTGATATAGCGAGAATTGGGTACTTATATACAGAAAGTAATGGTACTGATATAACAGGGTGGGTACTTATAAACAGAAAGTACTGGTACTGATATAACGAGTTTGGTACTTATATAGAAAGTAATGGTACTGATATAACGAGAATTGGGTACTTATATAGAGAGTAATGGTACTGATATACGAGTTTTGGGTACTTATGTAGAGTAATGGTACTGATATAACGACGGTAGGGTACTTATAGAGAGAGTAATGTTACTGATAAAACGAGAGTTGGGTACTTATAGAGAGAGTAATGGTACTGATATAGCGAGAGTTGGGTACTTATATAGAGAGTAATGGTACTCATACAACGAGAATTAGGTACTTATATAGAGAAATGGTACTGATATAACAAGTGTTGGGTACTTGTGTGTGAGAGTAATGGTACTGATATAATGAGAGTTGGGTACTTTATATAGAGAGAGTAATGCTACTGATAAAACGAGAGTTGGGTACTTATATAGAGAGAGTAATGGTACTGATATAAAGCGAGAATTGGGTACTTATATAGATAGTTATGGTACTGATATAACGAGGTTGGGTACCTATATAGAAAGTAATGGTACTGATATAATGAGAGTTGGGTACTTATATAGAGAGTAATGGTACTGATATAACGAGAGTTGGGTACTTATATAGAGAGTAGTGGTACTGATATAACGAGAGTTGGGTACTTATATAGAGAGTAATGGTACTGATATAACGAGAACTGGGTATTTATATAGAGAGTAATGGTACTGAAAAACGAGAACTGGGTATTTATATGGAGAGAGTAATGGTATTGATATAACGAGAACTGGGTATTTATATAGAGAGTAATGGTACTGATGTAGCGAGGATTGGGTTACTTATACAGAGGGATATGGTACTGATGTAACAAGAGTTGGGTACTTATATAGAGGAATAATGGTACTGATATAACGAGAGTTGGTACTTATATAGGGAGTAATGGTACTGATAAAACGAGAGTTGGGTACTTATATAGAGAGTAATGGTACTGATATAACGAGAGCTGGGTACTTATATAGAGAGTAATGGTACTGATATAACGAAAGTTGGGTACCTATAAAAAAGTAATGGTACTGATATAACGAGAGTTGGGTACTTATATAGAGAGTAATGGTACTGATATAACGAGAGTTGGGTACTTATATAGAGAGTAATGGTACTGATATAACGAGAGTTGGGTACATATATAGAGAGTAATGTACTGATATAACGAGAGTTGGTTCTTATTTAGAGAATAATGTACTGATATAACGAGAGTTAGTACTTATATAGAGAGTAATGGTACTGAAATAACGAGAGTTGGGTACTTATATAGAGTGTAATGGTACTGATATAACAAGAGTTGGGTACTTATATAGAGTGTAATGGTACTGATATAATAAGAGTTGGGTACTTATATAGAGAGTAATTGTACTGATAAAACGAGAGTTGGGTACTTATATAGAGTGTAATGGTACTGATATAATAAGAGTTGGGTACTTATATAGAGAGTAATTGTACTGATAAAACGAGAGTTGGTTCTTATTTAGAGAATAATGTACTGATATAACGAGAGTTGGTACTTATATAGAGAGTAATGGTACTGAAATAACGAGAGTTTGGTACTTATATAGAGTGTTATGGTACTGATATAATAAGAGTTGGGTACTTATATAGAGAGTAATTGTACTGATAAAACGAGAGTTGGGTACTTATATAGAGTGTAATGGTACTGATATAATAAGAGTTGGGTACTTATATAGAGAGTAATGGTACTGATATAACGAGAGTTGGTTCTTATTTAGAGAGTAATGTACTGATATAACGAGAGTTGGTACTTATATAGAGAGTAATGGTACTGAAATAACGAGAGTTGGGTACTTATATAGAGTGTAATGGTACTGATATAATAAGAGTTGGGTACTTATATGGAGAGTAATTCTACTGATAAAACGAGAGTTGGGTACTTGTATAGAGTGTAATGGTACTGATATAATAAGAGTTGGGTACTTATATAGAGAGTAATTGTACTGATAAAACGAGAGTTGGGTACTTATATAGAGAGTAATGGTACCGATATAACGAGAGCTGGATACTTATATAGAGTAATGGTACTGATATAACGAGAGTTGAGTACTTATATAGAGAGTAATGGTACTGATATAACGAGAGTTGGGTACTTATATAGAGTGTAATGGTACTGATATAATAAGAGTTGGGTACATATATAGAGAGTAGTGGTACTGATATAACGAGAGTTGGGTACTTATATAGAGAGTAATGGTACTGATATAACGAGAGTTGGGTACTTATATAGAGTGTAATGGTACTGATATAATAAGGTTGGGTACTTATATAGAGAGTAATTGTACTGATAAAACGAGAGTTGGGTACTTATATAGAGAGTAATGGTACCGATATAACGAGAGCTGGATACTTATATAGAGAGTAATGGTACTGATATAACGAGAGTTGAGTACTTATATAGAGAGTAATGGTACTGATATAACGAGAGTTGGGTACTTATATAGAGAGTAATGGTACTGATATAACGAGAATTTGGTACTTATGTAGAGAGTAATGGTACTGATATAGCTAGAGTTGGGTACTTATATAGAGAGTAATGGTACTAATATAACGAGAGTTGGGTAGTTATATAGAGTAATGGTACTGATATAACGAGAGTTGGGTACTTATATAGAGAGTAATGGTACTGATATAACGAGAGTTGGGTACTTATATAGAGAGAGTAATGGTGCTGATATAACGAGAGTTGGGTATTATATAGAGAGTAATGGTACTGATATAACGAGAGTTAGGTACTTATATAGAGAGTAATGGTACTGATATAACGACAGTTGGGTACTTATATAGAGAGTAATGGTACTGATATAGCAAAAGTTGGGTAATTATATAGAGAGTAATGTACTGATATAACGAAAGTTGTATACTTATATAGAGAGTTATGGTACTGATATAGCGAGAGTTGGGTACTTATAATTAGAGTAATGGTACTGATATAGCGAGAATTGGGTACTTATATACAGAAAGTAATGGTACTGATATAACGAGAATTGGGTACTTATAAACAGAAAGTACTGGTACTGATATAACGAGAGTTGGGTACTTATATAGAGAGTAATGGTACTGATATAACGAGAATTAGGTACTTATATAGAGAGTAATGGTACTGATATAACGAGAGTTGGGTACTTATAGAGAGAGTAATGTTACTGATAAAACGAGAGTTGGGTACTTATAGAGAGAGTAATGGTACTGATATAGCGAGAGTTGGGTACTTATATAGAGAGTAATGGTACTAATACAACGAGAATTAGGTACATATATAGAGAGTAATGGTACTGATATAACAAGTGTTGGGTACTTGTGTAGAGAGTAATGGTACTGATATAATGAGAGTTGGGTACTTATATAGAGAGTAATGCTACTAAAATAACGAGAGTTGGGTACTTATATAGAAAGTAATTGTACTGATAAAACGACAAGTGGGTACTTATATAGAGAGTAATTGTACTGATATAGCGAGAGTTGGGTACTTTTATAGAGAGTAATGGTATTGATATAACGAGAGTTGGGTACTTATATAGAAAGTAATGTACTGATATAACGAAAGTTGGGTACTCATGTAGAGAGTAATGATACTGATATAATGAGAGTTGGGTACTTATATAGATAGTAATGGTACTCATATAACGAGAGTTGGGTACTTACATAGAGAGTAATGGTACTGATATAGGGAGAGTTGGGTACTTATATAGAGAGTAATATACTGATATAACGAAAGTTGGGTACTCATATAGAGAGTAATGGTACTGATATAGCGATTGTTGGGTACTTATAGAGAGAGTAATGGTACTGATATAGCGAGAGTTGGGTACTTATATAGAGAGTAATGGTACTCATACAACGAGAATTAGGTACTTATATAGAGAGAGTAATGGTGCTGATATAACGAGAGTTGGGTATTATATAGAGAGTAATGGTACTGATATAACGAGAGTTAGGTACTTATATAGAGAGTAATGGTACTGATATAACGACAGTTGGGTACTTATATAGAGAGTAATGGTACTGATATAGCAAAAGTTGGGTAATTATATAGAGAGTAATGTACTGATATAACGAAAGTTGGGTACTTATATAGAGAGAGTAATGGTGCTGATATAACGAGAGTTGGGTATTATATAGAGAGTAATGGTACTGATATAACGAGAGTTAGGTACTTATATGGAGAGTAATGGTACTGATATAACGAAAGTTGGGTACTTGTACAGAGAGTAATGGTACTGGTATAACGAGAGTTGGGTACTTATATAGAGAGTAATGGTACTGATGTAACGAGAGTTGGGTACTTATATAGAGAATAGTGGTACTGATATAGCGAGAGTTGGGTACTTATATAGAGAGTAATGGTACTGATGTAACGAGAGTTGGGTACTTATATAGAGAATAGTGGTACTGATATAGCGAGAGTTGGGTACTTATATAGAGAGTAATGGTACTGATATAACGAGAACTGGGTATTTATATAGAAGGAGTAATTAATGGTACTGATATATGAACCTATATAACGAGATTTGGGTACTTATATAGAGACTAATTGTACTTATAAAACGAGAGTTGGGTACTTATTTAGAGAGTAATGGTACTCATATAATGATGGTTGGGTACATATAGAGAGTAGTGGTACTGATATAACGAGAGTTGGGTACTTATATAGAGAGTAGTGGTACTGATATAACGAGAGTTGGGTACTTATATAGAGAGTAATGGTACTGATATAACGAGAACTGTGTATTTATATAGAGAGTAATGGTACTGAAAAACGAGAACTGGGTATTTATATGGAGAGAGTAATGGTATTGATATAACGAGAACTGGGTATTTATATAGAGTAATGGTACTGATATAGCGAGAGTTGGGTACTTATATAGAGATATGGTACTGATGTAACAAGAGTTGGGTACTTATATAGAGAATAGTGGTACTGATATAACGAGAGCTGGGCACTTATATAGAGAGTAATGTACTGATATAACGAGAGTTGGTACTTATATAGAGAGTAATGGTACTGATAAAACGAGAGTTGGGTACTTATATAGAGAGTAATGGTACTGATATAACGAGAGCTGGGTACTTATATAGAGAGTAATGGTACTGATATAACGAAAGTTGGGTACTTATAGAGAGAGTAATGGTACTGATATAGCGAGAGTTGGGTACTTATATTGAGAGTAATGGTACTGATATAGCGAGAATTGGGTACTTATATAGATAGTAATGGTACTGATATAACGAGAGTTGGGTACTTATATAGAAAGTAATGGTATTGATATAACGAGAACTGGGTATTTATATAGAGAGTAATGGTACTGATGTAGCGAGAGTTGGGTACTTATATAGAGAGATATGGTACTGATGTAACAAGAGTTGGGTACTTATATAGAGAATAGTGGTACTGATATAACGAAAGCTGGGCACTTATATAGAGAGTAATGGTACTCATACAACGAGAATTAGGTACTTATATAGAGAGTAATGGTACTGATATAACAAGTGTTGGGTACTTGTGTAGAGAGTAATGGTACTGATATAATGAGAGTTGGGTACTTATATAGAGAGTAATGCTACTGATAAAACGAGAGTTGGGTACTTATAGAGAGAGTAATGGTACTGATATAGCGAGAGTTGGGTACTTATATAGAGAGTAATGGTACTGATATAGCGAGAATTGGGTACTTATATAGATAGTAATGGTACTGATATAACGAGAGTTGGGTACTTATATAGAAAGTAATGGTACTGATATAATGAGAGTTGGGTACTTATATAGAGAGTAATGGTACTGATATAACGAGTGTTGGGTACTTATATAGAGAGTAATGGTACTGATATAACTAGAGTTAGTAGTTATATAAAAAGTAATGGTACTGATATAGTGAGAGTTGGGTACTGATATAACGACAGTTGGGTACTTGTACAGAGAGTAATGGTACTGGTATAACGAGAGTTGGGTACTTATATAGAGAGTAATGGTACTGATGTAACGAGAGTTGGGTACTTATATAGAGATTAGTGGTACTGATATAGCGAGAGTTGGGTACTTATATAGAGAGTTATGGTACTGATGTAACGAGAGTTGGGTACTTATATAGAGAATAGTGGTACTGATATAGCGAGAGTTGGGTACTTATATAGAGAGTAATGGTACTGATATAACGAGAACTGGGTATTTATATAGAAGGAGTAATTAATGGTACTGATATATGAACCTATATAACGAGATTTGGGTACTTATATAGAGACTAATTGTACTTATAAAACGAGAGTTGGGTACTTATTTAGAGAGTAATGGTACTCATTTAATGATAGTTGGGTACATATAGAGAGTAGTGGTACTGATATAACGAGAGTTGGGTACTTATATAGAGGGTAGTGGTACTGATATAACGAGAGTTGGGTACTTATATAGAGAGTAATGGTACTGATATAACGAGAACTGTGTATTTATATAGAGAGTAATGGTACTGAAAAACGAGAACTGGGTATTTATATGGAGAGAGTAATGGTATTGATATAACGAGAACTGGGTATTTATATAGAGAGTAATGGTACTGATGTAGCGAGAGTTGGGTACTTATATAGAGAGATATGGTACTGATGTAACAAGAGTTGGGTACTTATATAGAGAATAGTGGTGCTGATATAACGAGAGCTGGGCACTTATATAGAGAGTAATGTACTGATATAACGAGAGTTGGTACTTATATAGAGAGTAATGGTACTGATAAAACGAGAGTTGGGTACTTATATAGAGAGTAATGGTACTGATATAACGAGAGCTGGGTACTTATATAGAGAGTAATGGTACTGATATAACGAAAGTTGGGTACTTATATAGAGAATAATGGTATTGATATAACGAGAGTTGGGTACTTATATAGAGAATAATGGTACTGATATAACGAGAGTTGGGTACATATATAGAGAGTAGTGGTACTGATATAACGAGAGTTGGGTACCTATATAAAAAGTAATGGTACTGATATAACGAGAGTTGGGTACTTATATAGAGAGTAATGGTACTGATATAACGAGAGTTGGGTACATATATAGAGGGTAATGGTACTGATAAAACGAGAGTTGGGTACTTATATAGAGAGTAAAGGTACTGAAATAACGAGAGCTGGGTACTTATATAGAGAGTAATGGTACTGATGTAGCGAGAGTTGGGTACTTATATAGAGAGATATGGTACTGATGTAACAAGAGTTGGGTACTTATATAGAGAATAGTGGTACTGATATAACGAGAGCTGGGCACTTATATAGAGAGTAATGTACTGATATAACGAGAGTTGGTACTTATATAGAGAGTAATGGTACTGATAAAACGAGAGTTGGGTACTTATATAGAGAGTAATGGTACTGATATAACGAGAGCTGGGTACTTATATCGAGAGTAATGGTACTGATATAACGAAAGTTGGGTACTTATATAGAGAATAATGGTACTGATATAACGAGAGTTGGGTACTTATATAGAGAATAATGGTACTGATATAACGAGAGTTGGGTACATATATAGAGAGTAGTGGTACTGATATAACAAGAGTTGGGTACCTATATAAAAAGTAATGGTACTGATATAACGAGAGTTGGGTACTTATATAGAGAGTAATGGTACTGATATAACGAGAGTTGGGTACATATATAGAGAGTAATGGTACTGATAAAACGAGAGTTGGGTACTTATATAGAGAGTAAAGGTACTGAAATAACGAGAGCTGGGTACTTATATAGAGAGTAATGGTACTGATATAACGAAAGTTGGGTATTTATATAGAGAGTAATGGTACTGATATAACGAGAGTTGGGTATTTATATAGAGAGTAGTGGTACTGATATAACGAGAGCTGGGCACTTATATAGAGAGTAATGTACTGATATAACGAGAGTTGGTACTTATATAGAGAGTAATGGTACTGATAAAACGAGAGTTGGGTACTTATATAGAGAGTAATGGTACTGATATAACGAGAGCTGGGTACTTATATCGAGAGTAATGGTACTGATATAACGAAAGTTGGGTACTTATATAGAGAGTAATAGTACTGATATAGCGATAGTTGGGTACTTATATAGAGAGTAATGGTACTGATATAACGAGAGTTGGGTACTTATAAAGAGAGTAATGTACTGATATAACGAGAGTTGGTTCTTATTTAGAGAATAATGGTACTGATATAACGAGAGTTGGTTCTTATTTAGAGAATAATGGTACTGATATAACGAGAGTTGGGTACTTATATAGAGAGTAATATACTGATATAACGAGAGTTGGTACTTATATAGAGAGTAATGGTACTGATATAACGAGAGTTGGGTACTTATATAGTGTGTAATGGTGCTGATATAATAAGAGTTGGGTACTTATATAGAGAGTAATTGTACTGATAAAACGAGAGTTGGGTACTTATATAGAGTGTAATGGTACTGATATAACGAGCTGGATACTTATACTGAGAGTAATGGTACTGATATAACGAGAGTTGGGTACTTATATAGAGAGTAATGGTACTGATATAACGAGAGTTGGGTACTTATGTAGAGAGTAATGGTACTGATATAACGAGAATTTGGTACTTATGTAGAGAGTAATGGTACTGATATAGCTAGAGTTGGGTACTTATATAGAGAGTAATGGTACTAATATAACGAGAGTTGGGTAGTTATATAGAGAGTAATGGTACTGATATAACGAGAGTTGGGTACTTATATAGAGAGTAATGGTACTGATATAACGAGAGTTGGGTACTTATATAGAGAGAGTAATGGTACTGATATAACGAGAGTTGGGTATTATATAGAGAGTAATGGTACTGTAATAACGAGAGTTAGGTACTTATATAGAGAGTAATGGTACTGATATAACGACAGTTGTGTACTTATATAGAGAATTATGGTAGTGATATAGCAAAAGTTGGGTAATTATATAGAGAGTAATGTACTGATATAACGAAAGTTGGGTACTTATATAGAGAGTAATGGTACTGATATAGCGAGAGTTGGGTATTTATATAGAGTGTAATGGTACTGATATAACGAGAGTTGGGTACTTATATAGAGAGTAATGGTACTGAAATAACAAGAGTTGAGTAATTATATAGAGAGTAATGGTACTGATATAACGAGAGTTGGGTACTTACATAGAGAGTAATGGTACTGATATAGCGAGAGTTGGGTACTTATAATTAGAGTAATGGTACTGATATAGCGAGAATTGGGTACTTATGTACAGAAAGTAATGGTACTGATATAACGAGAATTGGGTATTTATAAACAGAAAGTACTGGTACTGATATAACGAGAGTTGGGTACTTATATAGAGAGTAATGGTACTGATATAACGAGAATTAGGTACTTATATAGAGAGTAATGGTACTGATATAACGAGTGTTGGGTACTTGTGTAGACAGTAATGGTACTGATATAACGAGAGTTGGGTACTTATAGAGAGAGTAATGTTACTGATAAAACGAGAGTTGGGTACTTATAGAGAGAGTAATGGTACTGATATAGCGAGAGTTGGGTACTTATATAGAGAGTAATGGTACTCATACAACGAGAATTGGGTACTTATATAGAGAGTAATGGTACTGATATAACAAGTATTGGGTACTTGTGTAGAGAGTAATGGTACTGATATAATGAGAGTTGGGTACTTATATAGAGAGTAATGCTACTAAAATAACGAGAGTTGGGTACTTATATGGAAAGTAATTATACTGATAAAACGAGAGTTGGGTACTTATATAGAGAGTAATTGTACTGATATAGCGACAGTTGGGTACTTTTATAGAGAGTAATGATACTGATATAATGAGAGTTGGGTACTTATATAGATAGTAATGGTACTCATATAACGAGAGTTGGGTACTTACATAGAGAGTAATGGTACTGATATAGGGAGAGTTGGGTACTTATTTAGAGAATAATATACTGATATAACGAAAGTTGGGTACTCATATAGAGAGTAATGGTACTGATATAGCGATAGTTGGGTACTTATATAGAGAGTAATGGTACTGATATAGCGAGAATTGGGTACTTATATAGAGAGTAATGGTACTGATATAACGAGAGTTGGGTACTTATATAGAAAGTAATGGTACTGATGAAACGAGAGTTGGGTACTTATATAGAGAGTAATGGTACTGATATAACGAGTGTTGGGTACTTATATAGAGAGTAATGGTACTGATATAACTAGAGTTAGTACTTATATAAAATGTAATGTACTGATATAGTGAGAGTTGGGTACTGATATAACGACAGTTGGGTACTTGTACAGAGAGTAATGGTACTGGTATAACGAGTTGGGTACTTATATAGAGAGTAATGGTGTTGATGTAACGAGAGTTGGGTACTTATATAGAGGATAGTGGTACTGATATAGCGAGAGTTGGGTACTTATATAGAGAGTAATGGTACTGATGTAACGAGAGTTGGGTACTTATATAGAGAATAGTGGTACTGATATAGCGAGAGTTGGGTACTTATATAGAGAGTAATGGTACTGATATAACGAGAATTGGGTATTTATATAGAAGGAGTAATTAATGGTACTGATATATAAACCTATATAACGAGATTTGGGTACTTATATAGAGAGCAATTGTACTTATAAAACGAGAGTTGGGTACTTATTTAGAGAGTAATGGTACTCATATAATGATAGTTGGGTATTTATAGAGAGAGTAATGGTACTGATATAACGAGAGTTAGTTACTTATATAGAAAGTAATGGTACTGATATAACGAGAGTTAGGTATTTATATAGAGAGTAATGGTCTTGATATAGCGAGCGAGTTGGTTACTGGCATGTTGGGTAAGTTACGTAATAACGTGTGTAGTGAGTTCAGTACTGACTTATCAACAGTTGTTTTCTGCTGTATCGAGTGATTCGGGTACCTGTGTGTCGAGTGTGTTAGGTGCTGGTGTAATGAGTGTTCATATTGATTAAAGTTGGTGAGGCTTAACAATGGTGTGAATATATCTGACACGGTGGTCTAGACACTAGAGTTCCTGTGCATTTTGACTAAAGTTGGTGAGGCTTAACAATGGTGAGATTATATGTGACATGTTGTTCTAGACACTAGAGTTCCTGTGAAAATTTACTTAACTTATGAGGTCTAACAATGGTGAGAATATATGTGAAATGGTGGTGTAGACACTAGAGTTCCTGTGGATATTGACTAAAGTTGGTGAGGCTTAACAATGGTGTGAATATATGTGACATGGTGGTCTAGACACCAGAGTTACTGTGCATATTGACTAAAGTTGGTGAGGCTTAACAATGGTGAGAATACATGTGAAATGGTGGTTTAGAGACTAGAGATCATGTGCATATTGACTAAAGTTTTGAGGTCTAACAATGGTGAGAATATATATGAAATGGTGGTGTAGACATTAGAGTTACTGTGCATATTCACTAAAGGTATGAGGCTTAACAATGGTGAGAATATATATGACATGGTGGTGTAGACACTAGAGATCCTGTGCATATTGACCAAAGTTATGAGGTCTAACAATGGTGTGAATATATGTGACATGGTGGTCTAGACACTAGTGTACATGTGCATATTGACTAAGTTGGTGAGGCTTAACAATGGTGTGAATATATGTGACATGGTGGTCTAGAAACTAGAATTCCTGCGCATATTGACTAAAGTTATGAAGCTGAACAATGGAGAGAATATATATGACATGGTGGTGTAGACACTAGAGATCCTGTGCATATTGACCAAAGTTATGAGGTCTAACAATGGTGTGAATACATGTGAAATGGTGGTCTAGACACTAGAGTTTCTGTGCATATTGACTAAGTTGGTGAGGCTTAACAGTGGTGAGAATATATGTGAAATGGTGGTCTAGACACTAGAGTTTCTGTGCATATTGACTAAGTTGGTGAGGCTTAACAATGGTGTGAATATATGTGACTTGGTAGTCGAGACACTAGAGCTCATGTGCATATTGACTAAAGTTATGAGGTCTAACAATTGTGAGAATATAAGTGAAATGGTGGTCTAGACACTAGAGTTACTGTGCATATTGACTAAGTTGGTGAGGCTTAACAATGATATGAATATATGTGACATGGTGGTCTAGACACTAGAGTTCCTCTGCATATTGACTAAGTTGGTGAGGCTTAAAAATGGTGTGAATATAGGTGAAATGGTGGTCTAGACACTGGAGTTACTGTGTATATTGACTAAAGTTGGTGAGGCTTAACAATGGTGTGAATATATGTGACATGGTGGTCTAGACACTAGAGTTTCTGTGCATTTTGACTAAAGTTGGTGAGGCTTAACAATGATGTGAATATTTGTGATATGGTGGTCTAGACACTAGAGTTACTGTGCATATTGAATAAAGTTGGTGAGGCTTAACAATGGTGAGAATATATGTGAAATGGTGGTCTACACACTACAGTTCCTGTGCATATTGACTAAGTTGGTGAGGCTTAACAATGGTGAAAATATATGTGACATGGTTGTCTAGACACTAGAGTTCCTGTGCATATTAACTAAAGTTATGAGGCTTAACAATGGATTGAATATATGTGACATGGTGGTCTAGACACTAGAGTTGATGTTGATGTACATATTGACTAAAGTTATGAGGCTTAACAATGATGTGAATATATGTTACATGGTGGTCTAGACACTAGAGTTACTGTATATGTTGACTAAGGTTGGTGAGGCTTAATAATGGTGTGAATATGTGTGACAAGATGGTGTAGACACTAGAGTTTTTGTGCATGTTGACTAAGTTGGTGAGGCTTAACAATGGTGTGAATATATATGACATGGTGGTCTAGACACTAGAGTTACTGTGCATATTGACTAAGGTTCGTGAGGCTTAAGAATATTGAGAATATATGTAACATGGTGGTCTAGACACTAGAGTTCATGTGCATATTCACTAAAGTTATGATGTCTAACAATGGTGTGAATATATGTGACATGGTGGTCTAGACACTATTGTTCCTGTGCATATTGACTAAAGTTGGTGAGGAATAACAATAATGAATTTCTATGTGACATGATGGTCTAGACACTAGAGTTCATGTGCATATTGACTAAAGTTATGTGGTCTAACAATTGTGAGAATATATGTGAAATGGTGGTCTAGACACTAGAGTTTTTGCGCATATTCACTAAGTTAGTGAGGCCCAACAGTGGTGAGAATATATGTGAAATGGTGGTCTAGACACTAGAGTTACTGTGTATATTGACTAAGTTTGTGAGGCTTAACAATGGTGTGAATATATGTGACATGGTGGTCTAGACACTAGAGTTCCTGTGCATATTAACTAAGTTGGTGAGGCTTAAAAATGGTGTGAATATGTGTGAAATGGTGATCTAGACACTAGAGTTTCTGTGCATATTGACTAAAGTTATGTGATCTAACAATTGTGAGAATATATGTGAAATGGTGGTCTAGACACTAGAGTTCCTGTGCATATTGACTAAAGTTATGAGGTCTAACAATGGTGAGAATATATGTGAAATGGTGGTCTAGATACTAGAGTTACTGTGCATATTGACTAAGTTGGTGAGACTTAAAAATTGTGAGAATATATGTGACATGGTGGTCTAGACACTTGAGATACTGTGCATATTGACTAAGTTGGTGAGGCTTAACAATGGTGTGAATATATGTGACATGGTGATCTAGACACTAGAGTTCTTGTGTATATTGACTAAAGTTGGTGAGGCTTAACAATGGTGTGAATATATGTGACATGGTGGTCTAGACACTAGAGTTTTTGTGCATATTGACTAAGTTGGTGAGGCTTAACAGTGGTGAGAATATATGTGAAATGGTAATCTAGACACTAGAGTTACTGTGTATATTGACTAAGTTTGTGAGGCTTAACAATGGTGTGAATATATGTGACATGGTGGTCTAGACACTAGAGTTCCTGTGCATATTGACTAAGTTGATGAGGCTTAAAAATGGTGTGAATATGTGTGAAATGGTGGTCTAGACACTAGAGTTTCTGTGCATATTGACTAAGTTGGTTAGGTTTAACAATGGTGAGAATATTTGTGAAATGGTGGTCTAGACACTAGAGTTCATGTGCATATTGACTAAAGTTATGAGGTCTAACAATGGTGAGAATATATGTGAAATAGTTGTCTAGACACTTGAGATACTGTGCATATTGACTAAGTTGGTGAGACTTAACAATGGTGTGAATATATGTGACATGGTGGTCTAGACACTAGAGTTTATGTGCATATTGAGTAATCTTATGAGGTTTAAGAATGGTGAGAATATATGTTACATGGTGGTCTAGACACCAGAGTTCTTGTGCATATTGACTAAAGTTGGTGAGGCTTAACAATGGTGTGAATATATGTGACATGGTGGTCTAGACACTAGAGTTTCTGTGCATATTGACTAAAGTTGGTGAGGCTTAACAATGATGTGAATATATGTGATATGGTGGTCTAGACACTAGAGTTTCTGTGCATATTGACTAAGTTGGTGAGGCTTAACAATGGATTGAATATATGTGATATGGTGTTCTAGACACTAGAGTTCCTGTGCATATTGATTAAAGTTATGAGGCTTAACAATGGTGTTAATATATGTGAAATGGTGGTCTAGAAACTAGAGTTTCTGTGCATATTGACTAAGTTGGTGAGGCTTAACAATGGTGTGAATATATGTGACATGGTAGTCGAGACACAAGAGCTCATGTGCATATTGACTAAAGTTATGAGGTCTAACAATGGTGAGAATATAAGTGAAATGGTGGTATAGACACTAGAGTTACTGTGCATATTGACTAAGTTGGTGAGGCTTAACAATGGTTTGAATATATGTGACATGGTGGTCTAGACACTAGAGTTCTTGTGTATATTGACTAAAGTTGGTGAGGCTTAACAATGGTGTGAATATATGTGACATGGTGGTCTAGACACTAGAGTTTCTGTGCATTTTGACTAAAGTTGGTGAGTCTTAAGAATGATGTGAATATTTGTGATATGGTGGTCTAGAGACTAGAGTTACTGTGCATATTGAATAAAGTTGGTGAGGCTTAACAATGGTGAGAATATATGTGAAATGGTGGTCTACACACTACAGTTCCTGTGCATATTGACTAAGTTGGTGAGGCTTAACAATGGTGAAAATATATGTGACATGGTGGTCTAGACACTAGAGTTCCTGTGCATATTGACTAATGTTGGTGAGGCTTAATAATGGGCTTAATATATTTGACAAGGTGGTGTAGACACTAGAGTTCCTGTGCATATTGACTAAAGTTATGAGGCTTAACAATGGATTGAATATATGTGACATGGTGGTCTAGACACTAGAGTTGATGTTGATGTACATATTGACTAAAGTTATGAGGCTTAACAATGATGTGAATATATGTTACATGGTGGTCTAGACACTAGAGTTACTGTATATGTTGACTAAGGTTGGTGAGGCTTAATAATGGTGTGAATATATGTGACAAGATGGTGTAGACACTAGAGTTCCTGTGCATATTGACTAAGTTGGTGAGGCTTAACAATGGTGTGAATATATATGACATGGTGGTCTAGACACTAGAGTTACTGTGCATATTGACTAAGGTTGGTGAGGCTTAAGAATGGTGAGAATATATGTAACATGGTGGTCTAGACACTAGAGTTCATGTGCATATTCACTAAAGTTATGATGTCTAACAATGGTGTGAATATATGTGACATGGTGGTCTAGACACTATTGTTCCTGTGCATATTGACTAAAGTTGGTGAGGAATAACAATGGTGAATTTCTATGTGACATGATGGTCTAGACACTAGAGTTCATGTGCATATTGACTAAAGTTATGTGGTCTAACAATTGTGAGAATATATGTGAAATGGTGGTCTAGACACTAGAGTTTTTGTGTGCATATTGACTAAGTTGGTGAGGCCCAACAAGTGGTGAGAATATATGTGAAATGGTGGTTACAGACACTAGAGTTACTGTGTATATTGACTAAGTTTGTGAGGCTTAACAATGGTGTGAATATATGTGACATGGTGGTCTAGACACAAGAGTTCCTGTGCATATTGACTAAGTTGGTGAGGCTTAAAATGGTGTGAATATGTGTGAAATGGTGATCTAGACACTAGAGTTTCTGTGCATATTGACTAAAGTTATGTGATCTAACAATTGTGAGAATATATGTGAAATGGTGGTCTAGACACTAGAGTTCCTGTGCATATTGACTAAAGTTATGAGGTCTAACAATGGTGAGAATATATGTGAAATGGTGGTCTAGACACTAGAGTTACTGTGCATATTGACTAAATTGGTGAGACTTAAAAATTGTGAGAATATATGTGACATGGTGGTCTAGACACTTGAGATACTGTGCATATTGACTAAGTTGGTGAGACTTAACAATGGTGTGAATATATGTGACATGGTGGTCTAGACACCA
Organism: Tachypleus tridentatus; assembly: GCF_004210375.1. Classification (NCBI taxonomy): domain Eukaryota; kingdom Metazoa; phylum Arthropoda; class Merostomata; order Xiphosura; family Limulidae; genus Tachypleus; species Tachypleus tridentatus. The sequence goes on along the minus strand of NC_134836.1, from coordinate 123,223,095 downwards.
GAGTTCTTGTGTATATTGACTAAAGTTGGTGAGGCTTAACAATGGTGTGAATATATGTGACATGGTGGTCTAGACACCAGAGTTCATGTGCATATTGACTAAAGTTATGTGGTCTAACAATTGTGAGAATATATGCGAAATGGTGGTCTAGACACTAGAGTTTTGTGCATATTGACTAAGTTGGTGAGGCTTAACAATGGTGAGAATATATGTGACATGGTGGTCTAGACACCAGATTGTGCATATTGACTAAGTTGATGAGGCTTAAAAATGGTGTGAATATGTGTGAAATGGTGGTGTAGACACTAGAGTTCCTGTGCATATTGACTGTTGGTGAGGCTTAACAATGGTG
>NC_134836.1:123176717-123222243 GCF_004210375.1 Tachypleus tridentatus | reverse complement strand
ATAAGAACATTGGGTAACAGACAACAACATACCAATAAAATAGTGGAGACCCATGATAAGAACATTGGGTAACAGACAACAACACACCAATAAAATAGTGGAGACCCATGATAAGAACATTGGGTAACAGACAACAACATACCAATAAAATAGTAGAGACCATGATAAGAACATTGAATTGGAGACAACAACATACCAATAAAATAGTGGAGACCCATGATAAGAACATTGGGTAACAGACAACAACATACCAATAAAATAGTGGAGACCCATGATAAGAACATTGGGTAAGACAACAACATACCAATATAATAGTGGAGACCCATGATAAGAACATTGGGTAAAGAGACAACAACATACCAATAAAAATAGTGGGAGACCCATGATTAAGAAACATTATGATATAGGTAACGAACAACAACATACCAATAAAATAGTGGAGACCCATGATAAGAACATTGGGTAACAGACAACAACATACCAATAAAATAGTGGAGACCCATGATAAGAACATTGAGTAACAGACAACAACACAATATAATAATAGTGGAGACCCATGATAAGAACATTGGGTAACGAACAACAACATACCAATAAAATAGTGGAGACCCATGATAAGAACAATGGGTAAACAGACAACAACATACCAATAAAATAGTGGAGACCCATGATAAGAACATTGACATTGGGTAACAGACAACAACATACCAATAAAATAGTGGAGACCCATGATAAGAACATTGGGTAACAGACAACAACAACACCAATAAAATAGTGGAGACCCATGATAAGAACATTGGGTAACAGACAACAACATACCAATAAAATAGTGGAGACCATGATAAGAACATTGGGTAACAGACAACAACATACCAATAAAATAGTGGAGACCTATGATAAGAACATTGGGTAACAAGACAACAACATACCAATAAAATAGTGGAGACCCATGATAAGAACATTGGGTAACAGACAACAACATACTAATAAAATAGTAGGAGACCCATGATAAGAACATTGGGTAACAGACAACAACATACCAATAAAATAGTGGAGACCCATGATAAGAACATTGGGTAACAGACAACAACATATAGTGGAGACTGGACAAGTTTAGACACAACATTAAAATAGATTCAACAATAGAAAATAGTGCCATGATAAGAACATGGACAAATAAAAACAACGTTCAATAGATAAAACAATGGAGACTACTGATAAAGAAGGATTGGACAACTAAAACAACATTCAATAAGATTAAAGAATGGAGACTACTGATAAAGAAGGACTGGACAACTAGAAACAACATACCAGTAAATTAAACAATGGAGACTACATGATAAAAGAAGGACTGGACAACTAGAAACAACATCCAGTAGAATTAAGAACAATGGAGACTACTGCTAAGAAGGACTGAACAACTAGAAACAACACATTCAATAGATTAAACAATGGAGACTATTGAGAAAAGAAAAAGGGACTGGACAACATGAAACAACAGTTCAATAGAATTAAACAATGGAGACCTGATGAAGAACGGGGTAACTAGAAACAACGTTCAATAGATTAAACAGTGGAGACTACACTAAAAGAAAAGGACTGGACAACTAGAAACAACGGTTAATAAGATTAAACAATGGAGACTACTGAGAAAGAAAGAACATTGGACAACCATAGAAGCAACGTTGAATAAGATTAAACAAATGGAGACTACTGTTAAAGAAGAACACATGAACAACTAGAAACAACGTTCAATAGATTAAATAATGGAGACTACTGATAAGAAAGGTTGAACAACTAACAACAACGTTCAATAGAATTAAAACTTGTGGAGACTACTGATAAGAAGGACTGGACAACTAGAAAACAACGTTCAATAGATTAAAACAATGGGAACTACTGATAAGAAGAACAACTGGACAACTAGACAACAACATTCAATAAGATTAAACAATGGAGACTACATGATAAAGAAGGACTGGACAACTAGAAACAACGTTCAATAGATTAAACAATGGAGACTACTGAAAGAGAAAGAAGGACTGGACAACTAGAAACAACGTTCAATGGAGTTAAACAATGGAGACTACTGATAGAGAAGGACTGAAGACAACTAGAAACAAGTTTAAATAGATTAAACAATGGAGACTACTGCTAAAGAAGGACTGGACAACTAGGAAACAACGTTCAATAGAATAAACAGTGGAGACTACATGATAAAGAAGAATTGGACAACTAGAAACAACATCCAGTAAATTAAACAATGGAGACTACTGATAAGACATGACAGACAACATCAGAAGCAACATTCAAGAAATAGATTAAACAATGGAGACATACTGCTAAGAAAGGACTGAACAACTAGAAACAACGTTCAATAAGATTAAACAATGGAGACAACTGATAAAGAAGAACTGGACAACTAGAAGCAACGTTCAATAGAATTAAACAATGAAGAAGACTACTGAGAAAGAAGAACTGGACAACTAGAAACAACATTTAATAGATTAAAACAAAATGGAGACTACTATAAAAGAAGGACTGGACAACTAGAAACAACGTTCAATAGATTAAACAATGGAGACCATACTGCTAAAAAGGACTGGACAACAGAAAAAACATTCAATAGATTAAACAATGGAGACTACTGATAAAGGGACTGGGTAACTAGACAACAACATACAGTAAAATTAAACAGTGGAGACTACTGATAAGAAGGACTGAACAACTAGAACACAATGGTTCAATGGATTAAACAATGGAACCTGCAATAAAGAACATTTGGACAATACTACAACAGTTCTATAGAATTAAACAATGGAGACTACTGATAAAGAAAGGACTGGACAACTAGAAACAACATCCAGTAATATTAAACAATGGAGACTACTGATAAAGAAGGACTGCTGTAACTAGAAACAACGTTCAATAGATTAAACAATGGAGACTACATTATAAGAAGGACTGGACAACTAGAAACAACGTTCAATAGATTAAACAATGGAGACTACATGAGAAGAAGGACTGGACAACTAGAAACAACATTCAATAGATTAAACAATGGAGACCACTGATAAAGAAGGACTGAACAACTAGAAACAACGTTCAATAGATTAAACAATGGAGACCACTGCTAAGTAGAGACTGGACAACTAGAAAACAACAGTTCAATAGATTAAACAATGGAGACTACTGATAAAGAAGGACTGGACAACTAGAAACAACATCCAGTAAATTAAACAATGGAGACTACTGATAAAGAAGGACTGAACAACTAGAAACAACGTTCAATAGATTAAGCAATGGAGACTACTGCTAAGAAGGACTGGACAACAGAAACAACGTTCAATAGATTAAACAATGGAGACTACTGATAAAGAAGGACTACCAACAACTGAGAAACAACATACCAATAAATTAAACAATGGAGACTACTGATAAAGAGGGACTGAGACAACTAGAAACAACGTTCAATAGGATTAAACAATGGAGACTACTGAGAAAAAGAAAGAACTGGACAACTAGAAACAACGTTCAATAGATTAAACAATGGAGACTACTGCTAAAGAAGGACTGGACAACTAGAAACAACGTTAAAATAGATTAAACAATGGAGACCACTGAGAAAGAAGGACTAGACAACAGAAACAACATTCAAATAAGATTAAACAATGGAGACTACTGATAAAGAAGGACTGAACAACTAGAAACAACGTTCAATAGATTAAACAATGGAGACTACTGCTAAAGAAGGACTGGACAACTAGAAACAACGTTCAATAGATTAAACAATGGAGACTACTGATAAAGAAGGACTGGTCAACTAGAAACAACAACATCCAGTAAATTAAACAATGGAGACTACTGATGAAAGAAGGACTGAACAACTAGAAACAACGTTCAATAGATTTAAACAATGGGAGACTACTGCTAAAGAAGGACTGAACAACTAGAAACAACGTTCAATAGATTAAACAATGGAGACTACTGCTAAAGAAGGACTGGACAACTAGAAACAACATTTCAATAGATTAAACAATGGAGACTACTGAGAAAGAAGGACTGGACAACTAGAAACAACGTTCAATAGATTAAACAATGGAGACTACTGAGAGAAAGAAGGACTGGACAACTAGAAACAACGTTCAATAGATTAAACAATGGAGACTACTTGATAAAGAAGGACTGAACAACTAGAAACAACGTTCAATAGATTAAACAATGGAGACTACTGCACTAAAGAAGGACTGGACAACTAGAAACAACGTTCAATAGATTAAACAATGGAGACTACTGATAAAGAAGGACTGGACAACTAGAAACAACATCCAGTAAAATTAAACAATGGAAGACTACTGATAAAGAAGGACTGAACAACTAGAAACAACGTTCAATAGATTAAACAATGGAGACTACTGCTAAAGAAGGACTGGACAACTAGAAACAACGTTCAATAGATTAAACAATGGAGACTACTGATAAGAAGGACTGGACAACTAGAAACAACATCCAGTAAAATTTAAACAATGGAGACTACTGATAAGAAGGACTGAACAACTAGAAACAACGTTCAATAGATTAAACAATGGAGACTACTGCTAAAGAAGGACTGGACAACTAGAAACAACGTTCAATAGATTAAACAATGGAGACTACTGAGAAAGAAGGACTGGACAACTAGAAACAACGTTCAATAGATTAAACAATGGAGACTACTGATAAAGAAGGACTGAACAACTAGAAACAACATTCAATAGATTAAACAATGGAGACTACTCTAAAGAAGGACTGGACAACTAGAAACAACGTTCAATAGATTAAACAATGGAGACTACTGATAAAGAAGGACTGGACAACTAGAAACAACATCCAGTAAATTAAACAATGGAGACTACTGATAAAGAAAGGACTGAACAACTAGAAACAACGTTCAATAGATTAAACAATGGAGACTACTGCTAAAGAAGGACTGGACAACTAGAAACAACGTTCAATAGATTAAACAATGGAGACTACTGATAAAGAAGGACTGGACAACTAGAAACAACATCCAATAAATTAAACAATGGAGACTACTGATAAAGAAGGACTGGACAACTAGAAACAACGTTCAATAGATTAAACAATGGAGACTACTGAGAAAGAAGGACTGGACAACTAGAAACAACGTTCAATAGATTAAACAATGGAGACTACTGCTAAAGAAGGACTGGACAACTAGAAACAACGTTAAATAGATTAAACAATGGAGACCACTGAGAAAGAAGGACTAGACAACTAGAAACAACGTTCAATAGATTAAACAATGGAGACTACTGATAAAGAAGGACTGAACAACTAGAAACAACGTTCAATAGATTAAACAATGGAGACTACTGCTAAAAAGAAGGACTGGACAACTAGAAACAACGTTCAATAGATTAAACAATGGAGACTACTGATAAAGAAGGACTGGACAACTAGAAACAACATCCAGTAAATTAAACAATGGAGACTACTGATAAAGAAGGACTGAACAACTAGAAACAACGTTCAATAGATTAAACAATGGAGACTACTGCTAAAGAAGGACTGAACAACTAGAAACAACGTTCAATAGATTAAACAATGGAGACTACTGCTAAAGAAGGACTGGACAACTAGAAACAACGTTCAATAGATTAAACAATGGAGACTACTGATAAAGAAGGACTGGACAACTAGAAACAACGTTCAATAGATTAAACAATGGAGACTACTGAGAAAGAAGGACTGGACAACTAGAAACAACGTTCAATAGATTAAACAATGGAGACTACTGATAAAGAAGGACTGAACAACTAGAAACAACGTTCAATAGATTAAACAATGGAGACTACTGCTAAAGAAGGACTGGACAACTAGAAACAACGTTCAATAGATTAAACAATGGAGACTACTGATAAAGAAGGACTGGACAACTAGAAACAACATCCAGTAAATTAAACAATGGAGACTACTGATAAAGAAGGACTGAACAACTAGAAACAACGTTCAATAGATTAAACAATGGAGACTACTGCTAAGAAGGACTGGACAACTAGAAACAACGTTCAATAGATTAAACAATGGAGACTACTGATAAAGAAGGACTGGACAACTAGAAACAACATCCAGTAAATTAAACAATGGAGACTACTGATAAAGAAGGACTGAACAACTAGAAACAACGTTCAATAGATTAAACAATGGAGACTACTGCTAAAGAAGGACTGGACAACTAGAAATAACGTTCAATAGATTAAACAATGGAGACTACTGAGAAAGAAGGACTGGACAACTAGAAACAACGTTCAATAGATTAAACAATGGAGACTACTGATAAAGAAGGACTGAACAACTAGAAACAACATTCAATAGATTAAACAATGGAGACTACTCCTAAAGAAGGACTGGACAACTAGAAACAACGTTCAATAGATTAAACAATGGAGACTACTGATAAAGAAGGACTGGACAACTAGAAACAACATCCAGTAAATTAAACAATGGAGACTACTGATAAAGAAGGACTGAACAACTAGAAACAACGTTCAATAGATTAAACAATGGAGACTACTGCTAAGAAGGACTGGACAACTAGAAACAACGTTCAATAGATTAAACAATGGAGACTACTGATAAAGAAGGACTGGACAACTAGAAACAACATCCAGTAAATTAAACAATGGAGACTACTGATAAAGAAGGACTGGACAACTAGAAACAACGTTCAATAGATTAAACAATGGAGACTACTGCTAAAGAAGGACTGAACAACTAGAAACAACGTTCAATAGATTAAACAATGGAGACTACTGATAAAGAAAGGACTGAACAACTAGAAACAACGTTCAATAGATTAAACAATGGAGATTACTGCTAAAGAAGGACTGAACAACTAGAAACAACGTTCAATAGATTAAACAATGGAGACTACTGCTAAAGAAGGACTGGACAACTAGAAACAACGTTCAATAGATTAAACAATGGAGACTACTGAGAAAGAAGAACTGGACAACTAGAAACAACGTTCAATAGATTAAACAATGGAGACTACTGATAAAGAAGGACTGAACAACTAGAAACAACGTTCAATAGATTAAACAATGGAGACTACTGCAAAGAAGGACTGGACAACTAGAAACAACGTTCAATAGATTAAACAATGGAGACTACTGAGAAAGAAGAACTGGACAACTAGAAACAACGTTCAATAGATTAAACAATGGAGACTACTGCTAAAGAAGGACTGGACAACTAGAAACAACGTTCAATAGATTAAACAATGGAGACTACTGAGAAAGAAGGACTGGACAACTAGAAACAACGTTCAATAGATTTTACAATGGAGACTACTGATAAAAAAAGGACTGAACAACTAGAAACAACGTTCAATAGATTAAACAATGGAGACTACTGCTGAAGAAGGACTGGAACCAAAGAAACAACGTTCAATAGATTAAACAATGGAGACTACTGATAAAGAAGGACTGGACAACTAGAAACAACATCCAGTAAATTAAACAATGGAGACTACTGATAAAGAAGGACTGAACAACTAGAAACAACGTTCAATAGATTAAACAATGGAGACTACTGCTAAAGAAGGACTGAACAACTAGAAACAACGTTCAATAGATTAAACAATGGAGACTAGTGCTAAAGAAGGACTGGACAACTAGAAACAACGTTCAATAGATTAAACAATGGAGACTACTGATAAAGAAGGACTGGACAACTAGAAACAACATCCAATACATTAAACAATGGAGACTACTGATAAAGAAGGACTGAACAACTAGAAACAACGTTCAATAGATTAAACAATGGAGACTACTGCTAAAGAAGGACTGGACAACTAGAAACAACGTTCAATAGATTAAACAATGGAGACTACTGATAAAGAAGGACTGAACAACTAGAAACAACGTTCAATAGATTAAACAATGGAGACTACTGCTAAAGAAGGACTGGACAACTAGAAACAACGTTCAATAGATTAAACAATGGAGACTACTGATAAAGAAGGACTGGACAACTAGAAACAACATCCAGTAAATTAAACAATGGAGACTACTGATAAAGAAGGACTGAACAACTAGAAACAACGTTCAATAGATTAAACAATGGAGACTACTGCTAAAAAAGGACTGGACAACTAGAAACAACGTTCAATAGATTAAACAATGGACACAACTGAGAAAGAAGGACTGGACAACTAGAAACAACGTTCAATAGATTAAACAATGGAGACTACTGAGAAAAGAAGGACTGAACAACTAGAAACAACGTTCAATAGATTAAACAATGGAGACTACTGCTAAAGAAGGACTGGACAACTAGAAACAACGTTCAATAGATTAAACAATGGAGACTACTGATAAAGAAGGACTGGACAACTAGAAACAACATCCAGTAAATTAAACAATGGAGACTACTGATAAAGAAGGACTGAACAACTAGAAACAACGTTCAATAGATTAAACAATGGAGACTACTGAGAAGAAGGACTGGACAACTAGAAACAACGTTCAATAGATTAAACAATGGAGACTACTGATAAAGAAGGACTGAACAACTAGAAACAACGTTCAATAGATTAAACAATGGAGACTACTGCTAAAGAAGGACTGGACAACTAGAAACAACGTTCAATAGATTAAACAATGGAGACTACTGATAAAGAAGGACTGGACAACTAGAAACAACATCCAGTAAATTAAACAATGGAGACTACTGATAAAGAAGGACTGAACAACTAGAAACAACGTTCAATAGATTAAACAATGGAGACTACTGCTAAAGAAGGACTGGACAACTAGAAACAACGTTCAATAGATTAAACAATGGAGACTACTGAGAAAGAAGGACTGGACAACTAGAAACAACATTCAATAGATTAAACAATGGAGACTACTGATAAAGAAGGACTGAACAACTAGAAACAACGTTCAATAGATTAAACAATGGAGACTACTGCTAAAGAAGGACTGGACAACTAGAAACAACGTTCAATAGATTAAACAATGGAGACTACTGAGAAAAAGGACTAGACAACTAGAAACAACGTTCAATAGATTAAACAATGGAGACTACTGATAAAGAAGGACTGAACAACTAGAAACAACGTTCAATAGATTAAACAATGGAGACTACTGCTAAAGAAGGACTGGACAACTAGAAACAACGTTCAATAGATTAAACAATGGAGACTACTGATAAAGAAGGACTGGACAACTAGAAACAACATCCAGTAAATTAAACAATGGAGACTACTGATAAAGAAGGACTGAACAACTAGAAACAACGTTCAATAGATTAAACAATGGAGACTACTGCTAAAGAAGGACTGAACAACTAGAAACAACGTTCAATAGATTAAACAATGGAGACTACTGATAAAGAAGGACTGGACAACTAGAAACAACGTTCAATAGATTAAACAATGGAGACTACTGAGAAGGAAGGACTGGACAACTAGAAACAACGTTCAATAGATTAAACAATGGAGACTACTGATAAAGAAGGACTGAACAACTAGAAACAACGTTCAATAGATTAAACAATGGAGACTACTGCTAAAGAAGGACTGGACAACTAAAACAACGTTCAATAGATTAAACAATGGAGACTACTGATAAAGAAGGACTGGACAACTAGAAACAACGTTCAATAGATTAAACAATGGAGACTACTGCTAAAAAAGGACTGGACAACTAGAAACAACGTTCAATAGATTAAACAATGGAGACTACTGAGAAAAGAAGAACTGGACAACTAGAAACAACGTTCAATAGATTAAACAATGGAGACTACTGCTAAAGAAGGACTGGACAACTAGAAACAACGTTCAATAGATTAAACAATGGAGACTACTGAGAAAGAAGGACTGGACAACTAGAAACAACGTTCAATAGATTAAACAATGGAGACTACTGATAAAGAAGGACTGAACAACTAGAAACAACGTTCAATAGATTAAACAATGGAGACTACTGCTAAAGAAGGACTGGACAACTAGAAACAACGTTCAATAGATTAAACAATGGAGACTACTGATAAAGAAGGACTGGACAACTAGAAACAACATCCAGTAAATTAAACAATGGAGACTACTGATAAAGAAGGACTGAACAACTAGAAACAACGTTCAATAGATTAAACAATGGAGACTACTGCTAAAGAAGGACTGAACAACTAGAAACAACGTTCAATAGATTAAACAATGGAGACTACTGCTAAAGAAGGACTGGACAACTAGAAACAACGTTCAATAGATTAAACAATGGAGACTACTGAGAAAGAAGGACTGGACAACTAGAAACAACGTTCAATAGATTAAACAATGGAGACTACTGAGAAAGAAGGACTGGACAACTAGAAACAACGTTCAATAGATTAAACAATGGAGACTACTGATAAAGAAGGACTGAACAACTAGAAACAACGTTCAATAGATTAAACAATGGAGACTACTGCTAAAGAAGGACTGGACAACTAGAAACAACGTTCAATAGATTAAACAATGGAGACTACTGATAAAAAAGGACTGGACAACTAGAAACAACATCCAGTAAATTAAACAATGGAGACTACTGATAAAGAAGGACTGAACAACTAGAAACAACGTTCAATAGATTAAACAATGGAGACTACTGCTAAAGAAGGACTGGACAACTAGAAACAACGTTCAATAGATTAAACAATGGAGACTACTGATAAAGAAGGACTGGACAACTAGAAACAACATCCAGTAAATTAAACAATGGAGACTACTGATAAAGAAGGACTGAACAACTAGAAACAACGTTCAATAGATTAAACAATGGAGACTACTGCTAAAGAAGGACTGGACAACTAGAAACAACGTTCAATAGATTAAACAATGGAGACTACTGAGAAAGAAGGACTGGACAACTAGAAACAACGTTCAATAGATTAAACAATGGAGACTACTGATAAAGAAGGACTGAACAACTAGAAACAACGTTCAATAGATTAAACAATGGAGACTACTGCTAAAGAAGGACTGGACAACTAGAAACAACGTTCAATAGATTAAACAATGGAGACTACTGATAAAGAAGGACTGGTCAACTAGAAACAACATCCAGTAAATTAAACAATGGAGACTACTGATAAAGAAGGACTGAACAACTAGAAACAACGTTCAATAGATTAAACAATGGAGACTACTGCTAAAGAAGGACTGAACAACTAGAAACAACGTTCAATAGATTAAACAATGGAGACTACTGCTAAAGAAGGACTGGACAACTAGAAACAACGTTCAATAGATTAAACAATGGAGACTACTGAGAAAGAAGGACTGGACAACTAGAAACAACGTTCAATAGATTAAACAATGGAGACTACTGAGAAAGAAGGACTGGACAACTAGAAACAACGTTCAATAGATTAAACAATGGAGACTACTGATAAAGAAGGACTGAACAACTAGAAACAACGTTCAATAGATTAAACAATGGAGACTACTGCTAAAGAAGGACTGGACAACTAGAAACAACGTTCAATAGATTAAACAATGGAGACTACTGATAAAGAAGGACTGGACAACTAGAAACAACATCCAGTAAATTAAACAATGGAGACTACTGATAAAGAAGGACTGAACAACTAGAAACAACGTTCAATAGATTAAACAATGGAGACTACTGCTAAAGAAGGACTGGACAACTAGAAACAACGTTCAATAGATTAAACAATGGAGACTACTGATAAAGAAGGACTGGACAACTAGAAACAACATCCAGTAAATTAAACAATGGAGACTACTGATAAAGAAGGACTGAACAACTAGAAACAACGTTCAATAGATTAAACAATGGAGACTACTGCTAAAGAAGGACTGGACAACTAGAAATAACGTTCAATAGATTAAACAATGGAGACTACTGAGAAAGAAGGACTGGACAACTAGAAACAACGTTCAATAGATTAAACAATGGAGACTACTGATAAAGAAGGACTGAACAACTAGAAACAACATTCAATAGATTAAACAATGGAGACTACTCCTAAAGAAAAACTGGACAACTAGAAACAACGTTCAATAGATTAAACAATGGAGACTACTGATAAAGAAGGACTGGACAACTAGAAACAACATCCAGTAAATTAAACAATGGAGACTACTGATAAAGAAGGACTGAACAACTAGAAACAACGTTCAATAGATTAAACAATGGAGACTACTGCTAAAGAAGGACTGGACAACTAGAAACAACGTTCAATAGATTAAACAATGGAGACTACTGATAAAGAAGGACTGGACAACTAGAAACAACATCCAGTAAATTAAACAATGGAGACTACTGATAAAGAAGGACTGGACAACTAGAAACAACGTTCAATAGATTAAACAATGGAGACTACTGAGAAAGAAGAACTGGACAACTAGAAACAACGTTCAATAGATTAAACAATGGAGACTACTGCTAAAGAAGGACTGGACAACTAGAAACAACGTTAAATAGATTAAACAATGGAGACCACTGAGAAAGAAGGACTAGACAACTAGAAACAACGTTCAATAGATTAAACAATGGAGACTACTGATAAAGAAGGACTGAACAACTAGAAACAACGTTCAATAGATTAAACAATGGAGACTACTGCTAAAGAAGGACTGGACAACTAGAAACAACGTTCAATAGATTAAACAATGGAGACTACTGATAAAGAAGGACTGGTCAACTAGAAACAACATCCAGTAAATTAAACAATGGAGACTACTGATAAAGAAGGACTGAACAACTAGAAACAACGTTCAATAGATTAAACAATGGAGACTACTGCTAAAGAAGGACTGAACAACTAGAAACAACGTTCAATAGATTAAACAATGGAGACTACTGCTAAAGAAGGACTGGACAACTAGAAACAACGTTCAATAGATTAAACAATGGAGACTACTGAGAAAGAAGGACTGGACAACTAGAAACAACGTTCAATAGATTAAACAATGGAGACTACTGAGAAAGAAGGACTGGACAACTAGAAACAACGTTCAATAGATTAAACAATGGAGACTACTGATAAAGAAGGACTGAACAACTAGAAACAACGTTCAATAGATTAAACAATGGAGACTACTGCTAAAGAAGGACTGGACAACTAGAAACAACGTTCAATAGATTAAACAATGGAGACTACTGATAAAGAAGGACTGGACAACTAGAAACAACATCCAGTAAATTAAACAATGGAGACTACTGATAAAGAAGGACTGAACAACTAGAAACAACGTTCAATAGATTAAACAATGGAGACTACTGCTAAAGAAGGACTGGACAACTAGAAACAACGTTCAATAGATTAAACAATGGAGACTACTGATAAAGAAGGACTGGACAACTAGAAACAACATCCAGTAAATTAAACAATGGAGACTACTGATAAAGAAGGACTGAACAACTAGAAACAACGTTCAATAGATTAAACAATGGAGACTACTGCTAAAGAAGGACTGGACAACTAGAAATAACGTTCAATAGATTAAACAATGGAGACTACTGAGAAAGAAGGACTGGACAACTAGAAACAACGTTCAATAGATTAAACAATGGAGACTACTGATAAAGAAGGACTGAACAACTAGAAACAACATTCAATAGATTAAACAATGGAGACTACTCTAAAGAAGGACTGGACAACTAGAAACAACGTTCAATAGATTAAACAATGGAGACTACTGATAAAGAAGGACTGGACAACTAGAAACAACATCCAGTAAATTAAACAATGGAGACTACTGATAAAGAAGGACTGAACAACTAGAAACAACGTTCAATAGATTAAACAATGGAGACTACTGCTAAAGAAGGACTGGACAACTAGAAACAACGTTCAATAGATTAAACAATGGAGACTACTGATAAAGAAGGACTGGACAACTAGAAACAACATCCAGTAAATTAAACAATGGAGACTACTGATAAAGAAGGACTGGACAACTAGAAACAACGTTCAATAGATTAAACAATGGAGACTACTGCTAAAGAAGGACTGAACAACTAGAAACAACGTTCAATAGATTAAACAATGGAGACTACTGATAAAGAAGGACTGAACAACTAGAAACAACGTTCAATAGATTAAACAATGGAGATTACTGCTAAAGAAGGACTGAACAACTAGAAACAACGTTCAATAGATTAAACAATGGAGACTACTGCTAAAGAAGGACTGGACAACTAGAAACAACGTTCAATAGATTAAACAATGGAGACTACTGAGAAAGAAGAACTGGACAACTAGAAACAACGTTCAATAGATTAAACAATGGAGACTACTGATAAAGAAGGACTGAACAACTAGAAACAACGTTCAATAGATTAAACAATGGAGACTACTGCTAAAGAAGGACTGGACAACTAGAAACAACGTTCAATAGATTAAACAATGGAGACTACTGAGAAAGAAGAACTGGACAACTAGAAACAACGTTCAATAGATTAAACAATGGAGACTACTGCTAAAGAAGGACTGGACAACTAGAAACAACGTTCAATAGATTAAACAATGGAGACTACTGAGAAAGAAGGACTGGACAACTAGAAACAACGTTCAATAGATTTTACAATGGAGACTACTGATAAAAAAGGACTGAACAACTAGAAACAACGTTCAATAGATTAAACAATGGAGACTACTGCTGAAGAAGGACTGGAACCAAAGAAACAACGTTCAATAGATTAAACAATGGAGACTACTGATAAAGAAGGACTGGACAACTAGAAACAACATCCAGTAAATTAAACAATGGAGACTACTGATAAAGAAGGACTGAACAACTAGAAACAACGTTCAATAGATTAAACAATGGAGACTACTGCTAAAGAAGGACTGAACAACTAGAAACAACGTTCAATAGATTAAACAATGGAGACTAGTGCTAAAGAAGGATTGGACAACTAGAAACAACGTTCAATAGATTAAACAATGGAGACTACTGATAAAGAAGGACTGGACAACTAGAAACAACATCCAGTACATTAAACAATGGAGACTACTGATAAAGAAGGACTGAACAACTAGAAACAACGTTCAATAGATTAAACAATGGAGACTACTGCTAAAAGAAGGACTGGACAACTAGAAACAACGTTCAATAGATTAAACAATGGAGACTACTGATAAAGAAGGACTGAACAACTAGAAACAACGTTCAATAGATTAAACAATGGAGACTACTGCTAAAGAAGGACTGGACAACTAGAAACAACGTTCAATAGATTAAACAATGGAGACTACTGATAAAGAAGGACTGGACAACTAGAAACAACATCCAGTAAATTAAACAATGGAGACTACTGATAAAGAAGGACTGAACAACTAGAAACAACGTTCAATAGATTAAACAATGGAGACTACTGCTAAAAAAGGACTGGACAACTAGAAACAACGTTCAATAGATTAAACAATGGACACAACTGAGAAAGAAGGACTGGACAACTAGAAACAACGTTCAATAGATTAAACAATGGAGACTACTGAGAAAGAAGGACTGAACAACTAGAAACAACGTTCAATAGATTAAACAATGGAGACTACTGCTAAAGAAGGACTGGACAACTAGAAACAACGTTCAATAGATTAAACAATGGAGACTACTGATAAAGAAGGACTGGACAACTAGAAACAACATCCAGTAAATTAAACAATGGAGACTACTGATAAAGAAGGACTGAACAACTAGAAACAACGTTCAATAGATTAAACAATGGAGACTACTGAGAAAGAAGGACTGGACAACTAGAAACAACGTTCAATAGATTAAACAATGGAGACTACTGATAAAGAAGGACTGAACAACTAGAAACAACGTTCAATAGATTAAACAATGGAGACTACTGCTAAAGAAGGACTGGACAACTAGAAACAACGTTCAATAGATTAAACAATGGAGACTACTGATAAAGAAGGACTGGACAACTAGAAACAACATCAAGTAAATTAAACAATGGAGACTACTGATAAAGAAGGACTGAACAACTAGAAACAACGTTCAATAGATTAAACAATGGAGACTACTGCTAAAGAAGGACTGGACAACTAGAAACAACGTTCAATAGATTAAACAATGTAGACTACTGAGAAAGAAGGACTGGACAACTAGAAACAACATTCAATAGATTAAACAATGGAGACTACTGATAAAGAAGGACTGAACAACTAGAAACAACGTTCAATAGATTAAACAATGGAGACTACTGCTAAAGAAGGACTGGACAACTAGAAACAACGTTCAATAGATTAAACAATGGAGACTACTGATAAAGAAGGACTGGACAACTAGAAACAACATCCAGTAAATTAAACAATGGAGACTACTGATAAAGAAGGACTGAACAACTAGAAACAACGTTCAATAGATTAAACAATGGAGACTACTGCTAAAGAAGGACTGGACAACTAGAAACAACGTTCAATAGATTAAACAATGGAGACTACTGATAAAGAAGGACTGGACAACTAGAAACAACATCCAGTAAATTAAACAATGGAGACTACTGATAAAGAAGGACTGAACAACTAGAAACAACGTTCAATAGATTAAACAATGGAGACTACTGAGAAAGAAGAACTGGACAACTAGAAACAACGTTCAATAGATTAAACAATGGAGACTACTGCTAAAGAAGGACTGGACAACTAGAAACAACGTTCAATAGATTAAACAATGGAGACTACTGAGAAAAAAGGACTAGACAACTAGAAACAACGTTCAATAGATTAAACAATGGAGACTACTGATAAAAAAGACTGAACAACTAGAAACAACGTTCAATAGATTAAACAATGGAGACTACTGCTAAAGAAGGACTGGACAACTAGAAACAACGTTCAATAGATTAAACAATGGAGACTACTGATAAAGAAGGACTGGTCAACTAGAAACAACATCCAGTAAATTAAACAATGGAGACTACTGATAAAGAAGGACTGAACAACTAGAAACAACGTTCAATAGATTAAACAATGGAGACTACTGCTAAAGAAGGACTGAACAACTAGAAACAACGTTCAATAGATTAAACAATGGAGACTACTGCTAAAGAAGGACTGGACAACTAGAAACAACGTTCAATAGATTAAACAATGGAGACTACTGAGAAGGAAGGACTGCACAACTAGAAACAACGTTCAATAGATTAAACAATGGAGACTACTGATAAAGAAGGACTGAACAACTAGAAACAACGTTCAATAGATTAAACAATGGAGACTACTGCTAAAGAAGGACTGGACAACTAAAAACAACGTTCAATAGATTAAACAATGGAGACTACTGATAAAGAAGGACTGGACAACTAGAAACAACGTTCAATAGATTAAACAATGGAGACTACTGCTAAAAAAGGACTGGACAACTAGAAACAACGTTCAATAGATTAAACAATGGGGACTACTGATAAAGAAGGACTGGACAACTAGAAACAACATCCAGTAAATTAAACAATGGAGACTACTGATAAAGAAGGACTGAACAACTAGAAACAACGTTCAATAGATTAAACAATGGAGAATACTGAGAAAGAAGGACTGGACAACTAGAAACAACGTTCAATAGATTAAACAATGGAGACTACTGATAAAGAAGGACTGAACAACTAGAAACAACGTTCAATAGATTAAACAATGGAGACTACTGATAAAGAAGGACTGGACAACTAGAAACAACGTTCAATAGATTAAACAATGGAGACTACTGATAAAGAAGGACTGGACAACTAGAAACAACATCCAGTAAATTAAACAATGGAGACTACTGATAAAGAAGGACTGAACAACTAGAAACAACGTTCAATAGATTAAACAATGGAGACTACTGCTAAAGAAGGACTGGACAACTAGAAACAACGTTCAATAGATTAAACAATGGAGACTACTGATAAAGAAGGACTGGACAACTAGAAACAACATCCAGTAAATTAAACAATGGAGACTACTGATAAAGAAGGACTGAACAACTAGAAACAACGTTCAATAGATTAAACAATGGAGACTACTGCTAAAGAAGGACTGGACAACTAGAAATAACGTTCAATAGATTAAACAATGGAGACTACTGAGAAAGAAGGACTGGACAACTAGAAACAACGTTCAATAGATTAAACAATGGAGACTACTGATAAAGAAGGACTGAACAACTAGAAACAACGTTCAATAGATTAAACAATGGAGACTACTGCTAAAGAAGGACTGGACAACTAGAAACAACGTTCAATAGATTAAACAATGGAGACTACTGATAAAGAAGGACTGGACAACTAGAAACAACATCCAGTAAATTAAACAATGGAGACTACTGATAAAGAAGGACTGAACAACTAGAAACAACTTTCAATAGATTAAACAATGGAGACTACTGCTAAAGAAGGACTGGACAACTAGAAACAACGTTCAATAGATTAAACAATGGAGACTACTGATAAAGAAGGACTGGACAACTAGAAACAACATCCAGTAAATTAAACAATGGAGACTACTGATAAAGAAGGACTGAATAGAAACAACGTTCAATAGATTAAACAATGGAGACTACTGCTAAAGAAGGACTGAACAACTAGAAACAACGTTCAATAGATTAAACAATGGAGACTACTGCTAAAGAAGGACTGGACAACTAGAAACAACGTTCAATAGATTAAACAATGGAGACTACTGAGAAAGAAGGACTGGACAACTAGAAACAACGTTCAATAGATTAAACAATGGAGACTACTGATAAAGAAGGACTGAACAACTAGAAACAACGTTCAATAGATTAAACAATGGAGACTACTGCTAAAGAAGGACTGGACAACTAGAAACAACGTTCAATAGATTAAACAATGGAGACTACTGAGAAAGAAGGACTGGAGAACTAGAAACAACGTTCAATAGATTAAACAATGGAGACTACTGCTAAAGAAGGACTGGACAACTAGAAACAACGTTCAATAGATTAAACAATGGAGACTACTGAGAAAGAAGGACTGGACAACTAGAAACAACGTTCAAGAGATTAAACAATGGAGACTACTGATAAAAAAGGACTGAACAACTAGAAACAACGTTCAATAGATTAAACAATGGAGACTACTTCTAAAGAAGGACTGGACAACTAGAAACAACGTTCAATAGATTAAACAATGGAGACTACTGATAAAGAAGGACTGGACAACTAGAAACAACATCCAGTAAATTAAACAATGGAGACTACTGATAAAGAAGGACTGAACAACTAGAAACAACGTTCAATAGATTAAACAATGGAGACTACTGCTAAAGAAGGACTGAACAACTAGAAACAACGTTCAATAGATTAAACAATGGAGACTACTGCTAAAGAAGGACTGGACAACTAGAAACAACGTTCAATAGATTAAACAATGGAGACTACTGATAAAGAAGGACTGGACAACTAGAAACAACATCAGTACATTAAACAATGGAGACTACTGATAAAGAAGGACTGAACAACTAGAAACAACGTTCAATAGATTAAACAATGGAGACTACTGAGAAAGAAGGACTGGACAACTAGAAACAACGTTCAATAGATTAAACAATGGAGACTACTGATAAAGAAGGACTGAACAACTAGAAACAACGTTCAATAGATTAAACAATGGAGACTACTGCTAAAGAAGGACTGGACAACTAAAACAACGTTCAATAGATTAAACAATGGAGACTACTGATAAAGAAGGACTGGACAACTAGAAACAACGTTCAATAGATTAAACAATGGAGACTACTGCTAAAAAAGGACTGGACAACTAGAAACAACGTTCAATAGATTAAACAATGGAGACTACTGATAAAGAAGGACTGGACAACTAGAAACAACATCCAGTAAATTAAACAATGGAGACTACTGATAAAGAAGGACTGAACAACTAGAAACAACGTTCAATAGATTAAACAATGGAGACTACTGAGAAAGAAGGACTGGACAACTAGAAACAACGTTCAATAGATTAAACAATGGAGACTACTGATAAAGAAGGACTGAACAACTAGAAACAACGTTCAATAGATTAAACAATGGAGACTACTGATAAAGAAGGACTGGACAACTAGAAACAACGTTCAATAGATTAAACAATGGAGACTACTGATAAAGAAGGACTGGACAACTAGAAACAACATCCAGTAAATTAAACAATGGAGACTACTGATAAAGAAGGACTGAACAACTAGAAACAACGTTCAATAGATTAAACAATGGAGACTACTGCTAAAGAAGGACTGGACAACTAGAAACAACGTTCAATAGATTAAACAATGGAGACTACTGATAAAGAAGGACTGGACAACTAGAAACAACATCCAGTAAATTAAACAATGGAGACTACTGATAAAGAAGGACTGAACAACTAGAAACAACGTTCAATAGATTAAACAATGGAGACTACTGCTAAAGAAGGACTGGACAACTAGAAATAACGTTCAATAGATTAAACAATGGAGACTACTGAGAAAGAAGGACTGGACAACTAGAAACAACGTTCAATAGATTAAACAATGGAGACTACTGATAAAGAAGGACTGAACAACTAGAAACAACGTTCAATAGATTAAACAATGGAGACTACTGCTAAAGAAGGACTGGACAACTAGAAACAACGTTCAATAGATTAAACAATGGAGACTACTGATAAAGAAGGACTGGACAACTAGAAACAACATCCAGTAAATTAAACAATGGAGACTACTGATAAAGAAGGACTGAACAACTAGAAACAACTTTCAATAGATTAAACAATGGAGACTACTGCTAAAGAAGGACTGGACAACTAGAAACAACGTTCAATAGATTAAACAATGGAGACTACTGATAAAGAAGGACTGGACAACTAGAAACAACATCCAGTAAATTAAACAATGGAGACTACTGATAAAGAAGGACTGAACAACTAGAAACAACGTTCAATAGATTAAACAATGGAGACTACTGCTAAAAAGGACTGAACAACTAGAAACAACGTTCAATAGATTAAACAATGGAGACTACTGCTAAAGAAGGACTGGACAACTAGAAACAACGTTCAATAGATTAAACAATGGAGACTACTGAGAAAGAAGAACTGGACAACTAGAAACAACGTTCAATAGATTAAACAATGGAGACTACTGATAAAGAAGGACTGAACAACTAGAAACAACGTTCAATAGATTAAACAATGGAGACTACTGCTAAAGAAGGACTGGACAACTAGAAACAACGTTCAATAGATTAAAGAATGGAGACTACTGAGAAAGAAGAACTGGAGAACTAGAAACAACGTTCAATAGATTAAACAATGGAGACTACTGCTAAAGAAGGACTGGACAACTAGAAACAACGTTCAATAGATTAAACAATGGAGACTACTGAGAAAGAAGGACTGGACAACTAGAAACAACGTTCAATAGATTTTACAATGGAGACTACTGATAAAAAAGGACTGAACAACTAGAAACAACGTTCAATAGATTAAACAATGGAGACTACTGCTAAAGAAGGACTGGACAACTAGAAACAACGTTCAATAGATTAAACAATGGAGACTACTGATAAAGAAGGACTGGACAACTAGAAACAACATCCAGTAAATTAAACAATGGAGACTACTGATAAAGAAGGACTGAACAACTAGAAACAACGTTCAATAGATTAAACAATGGAGACTACTGCTAAAGAAGGACTGAACAACTAGAAACAACGTTCAATAGATTAAACAATGGAGACTACTGCTAAAAGAGGGACTGGACAACTAGAAACAACGTTCAATAGATTAAACAATGGAGACTACTGATAAAGAAGGACTGGACAACTAGAAACAACATCCAGTACATTAAACAATGGAGACTACTGATAAAGAAGGACTGAACAACTAGAAACAACGTTCAATAGATTAAACAATGGAGACTACTGAGAAAAGAAGGACTGGACAACTAGAAACAACGTTCAATAGATTAAACAATGGAGACTACTGATAAAGAAGGACTGAACAACTAGAAACAACGTTCAATAGATTAAACAATGGAGACTACTGCTAAAGAAGGACTGGACAACTAGAAACAACGTTCAATAGATTAAACAATGGAGACTACTGATAAAGAAGGACTGGACAACTAGAAACAACATCCAGTAAATTAAACAATGGAGACTACTGATAAAGAAGGACTGAACAACTAGAAACAACGTTCAATAGATTAAACAATGGAGACTACTGCTAAAGAAGGACTGGACAACTAGAAACAACGTTCAATAGATTAAACAATGGAGACAACTGAGAAAGAAGGACTGGACAACTAGAAACAACGTTCAATAGATTAAACAATGGAGACTACTGAGAAAGAAGGACTGAACAACTAGAAACAACGTTCAATAGATTAAACAATGGAGACTACTGATAAAGAAGGACTGGACAACTAGAAACAACATCCAGTAAATTAAACAATGGAGACTACTGATAAAGAAGGACTGAACAACTAGAAACAACGTTCAATAGATTAAACAATGGAGACTACTGCTAAAGGACTGGACAACTAGAAACAACGTTCAATAGATTAAACAATGGAGACTACTGCTAAAGAAGGACTGGACAACTAGAAACAACGTTCAATAGATTAAACAATGGAGACTACTGATAAAGAAGGACTGGACAACTAGAAACAACATCCAGTAAATTAAACAATGGAGACTACTGATAAAGAAGGACTGAACAACTAGAAACAACGTTCAATAGATTAAACAATGGAGACTACTGCTAAAGAAGGACTGGACAACTAGAAACAACGTTCAATAGATTAAACAATGGAGACTACTGAGAAAGAAGAACTGGACAACTAGAAACAACGTTCAATAGATTAAACAATGGAGACAACTGCTAAAGAAGGACTGGACAACTAGAAACAACGTTCAATAGATTAAACAATGGAGACTACTGAGAAAGAAGGACTGGACAACTAGAAACAACGTTCAATAGATTTTACAATGGAGACTACTGATAAAAAAGGACTGAACAACTAGAAACAACGTTCAATAGATTAAACAATGGAGACTACTGCTAAAGAAGGACTGGAACCAAAGAAACAACGTTCAATAGATTAAACAATGGAGACTACTGCTAAAGAAGGACTGGACAACTAGAAACAACGTTCAATAGATTAAACAATGGAGACTACTGAGAAAGAAGGACTGGACAACTAGAAACAACGTTCAATAGATTAAACAATGGAGACTACTGATAAAGAAGAACTGAACAACTAGAAACAACGTTCAATAGATTAAAGAATGGAGACTACTGCTAAAGAAGGACTGGACAACTAGAAACAACGTTCAATAGATTAAACAATGGAGACTACTGATAAAGAAGGACTGGACAACTAGAAACAACATCCAGTAAATTAAACAATGGAGACTACTGATAAAGAAGGACTGAACAACTAGAAACAACGTTCAATAGATTAAACAATGGAGACTACTGATAAAGAAGGACTGGACAACTAGAAACAACATCCAGTAAATTAAACAATGGAGACTACTGCTAAAGAAGGACTGGACAACTAGAAACAACATTCAATAGATTGAACAATGGAGACTACTGATAAAGAAGGACTGGACAACTAGAAACAACATCCAGTAAATTAAACAATGAATGCTACTAACAATTATATGTACAAAGTGAACAAGATGCAGTAGACAAAGTCAAAGAGACCCAAAATTCAATGTAACAATCGGGGATCCATATCATCACTGGTCATCATCTGGCTGATGAAGAAATAAATAGAAATAAGAGACAGAGATCCAAAATAAGATGTTGTTCAAAACCAAGCTGGATATTTAGCTCAACAACTACACAACTTCCCATGCATTTTATACTAACATAAAGTTTGACTTTGAAGAACTACGCGAAACGATTTGTCTTTATTTTTTACTCTGATTATTCTAGAAGGAAATATTGATGTAGTCAGTTACTAGCATGAACCCTACATCACATTTGGTTAGAGCTGAGGCCAAACAACAAGCATGTTGTACCACTTTCTTTTTAGGAAAATGTCCAGTTTTAGCTTCAGAGTGTATTATATAATTTACTATGAAAGAAACATTGTGACACATCCATGTTTCTAAGTCCACAGGATGGTTGAAGTTGGCTAATAAGTAGTTGTGTTGATTATTTGAATTACGTTAAGAAGATGTAGCTTTAAACCAAGTTAAAAGAATACCAATGATGAAGAAGAAGAGCGAAACTGATTGATTTATCTTCTAGAAGAAGGACTGGCAAGCTGAGGGTTGCAGTCTAACCCCAGTCACCGTGAAGGCATTATAATGGACGAACAATTTCAGTGTTAATTGGTAAAAGAGTTGGCAGTGGATAGTTTGTTTGTTTTGAATTTCGCACAAAGTTACTCAAGGGTTATCTGCGCTAGCCGTCCCTAATTTATCAGTGTAAGACTAGAGGAAGGCAGCTAGTCATCGCCACCCACCGCCAACTCTTGAATTACTCTTTTACCAACGAATAGTGGGATTGACCATCACATTATAACGCCCCACGGCTGAAATGGCGAGCATGTTTGGCGCGAAGGGGATGCGAACCCGCGACCCTCAGATTACGAGTCGCACGCCTTAACACGCTTGGCCATGCCGGGCCCAGTGGATAGTATCGACTAACTAACTAGCTTCCTTCTAGTCTATTGTTTCTAAATAAAGAATAACTCCTGGAGATAGCCCTATAGTAGAATTTTGCGAAATTTTCGAAAACCTACCTACCAAAATTTTTTGATTTCGCATATTAAAACAGCATTGACCTCAGACATAAAAATATATATTTACAAGAAATAAAGAAAGTGAGGTTATTACAACATGAGATCGCACACTACCATAAACAATGTCACTATTACCACATAAGGTTGCATACTACCATAAACAATGTTATTATTACAATATAAGGTTGAATACAACCATAAACAATATCATTATTACTACATGTGGTTGCACACTACCATAAACAATGTCACTATTACTACCTACATAAGGTTGCACATTACCACAAACAATGTCATTATTACTACATAAGGTTGCATACTACCATAAACAATGTCATTATTACTACATAAGGTTGCATACTACCATAAACATTGTCATTATTACTACATAAGTTTGAACACTACCATAAACAATGTCATTATTACTACATAAGTTTGAACACTACCATAAACAATGTTATTATTACTACATAAGTTTGCACACTACCATAAACAATGTCACTATGACTACATAAGGTTGCATACTACCATAAACAATGTTTTATTACAACATAAGGTTGCACACTACCATAAACAATGTCACTATGACTACATAAGGTTGCATACAACCATAAACAATGTCACTATGACTACATAAGGTTGCATACTACCATCAACAATGTTATTATTACAACATAAGGTTGCATACTACCATAAACAATGTTTTATTACAACATAAGGTTGCACACTACCATAAACAATGTCACTATGACTACATAAGGTTGCATACAACCATAAACAATGTCACTATGACTACATGGGTTGCATACAACCATAAACAATGTTTTTATTACACCATAGGGTTGCACACTACCATAAACAATGTCACTATGACTACATAAGGTTGCATACTACCATAAACAATGTCACTATGACTACATAAGGTTGCATACTACCGTAAACAATGTCATTATTACTACATAAGGTTGCATACTACCATAAACATTGTCATTATTACTACATAAGTTTGAACACTACCATAAACAATGTCATTATTACTACATAAGTTTGAACACTACCATAAACAATGTTATTATTACTACATAAGGTTGCACACTACCATAAACAATGTCACTATGACTACATAAGGTTGCATACTACCATAAACAATGTTTTATTACAACATAAGGTTGCACACTACCATAAACAATGTCACTATGACTACATAAGGTTGCATACAACCATAAACAATGTCACTATGACTACATAAGGTTGCATACTACCATCAACAATGTTATTATTACAACATAAGGTTGCATACTACCATAAACAATGTTTTATTACAACATAAGGTTGCACACTACCATAAACAATGTCACTATGAGTACATAAGGTTGCATACAACCATAAACAATGTCACTATGACTACATAAGGTTGCATACAACCATAAACAATGTTTTATTACACCATAAGGTTGCACACTACCATAAACAATGTCACTATGACTACATAAGGTTGCATACTACCATAAACAATGTCACTATGACTACATAAGGTTGCATACTACCATCAACAATGTTATTATTACTACATAAGTTTGAACACTACCATAAACAATGTTATTATTACTACATAAGTTTGCACACTACCATAAACAATGTCACTATGACTACATAGGGTTGCATACTACCATAAACAATGTTTTATTACAACATAAGGTTGCACACTACCATAAACAATGTCACTATGACTACATGGGTTGCATACATAAGGGTTGCATACAACCATAAACAATGTCACTATGACTACATAAGGTTGCATACTACCATCAACAATGTTATTATTACAACATAAGGTTGCATACTACCATAAACAATGTTTTATTACAACATAAGGTTGCACACTACCATAAACAATGTCACTATGACTACATAAGGTTGCATACAACCATAAACAATGTCACTATGACTACATAAGGTTGCATACTACCATAAACAATGTTTTATTACACCATAAGGTTGCACACTACCATAAACAATGTCACTATGACTACATAAGGTTGCATACTACCATAAACAATGTCACTATGACTACATAAGGTTGCATACTACCATCAACAATGTTATTATTACTACATAAGTTTGAACACTACCATAAACAATGTTATTATTACTACATAAGTTTGCACACTACCATAAACAATGTCACTATGACTACATAGGGTTGCATACTACCATAAACAATGTTTTATTACAACATAAGGTTGCACACTACCATAAACAATGTCACTATGACTACATAAGGTTGCATACAACCATAAACAATGTCACTATGACTACATAAGGTTGCATACTACCATCAACAATGTTATTATTACAACATAAGGTTGCATACTACCATAAACAATGTTTTATTACAACATAAGGTTGCACACTACCATAAACAATGTCACTATGACTACATGGGTTGCATACAACCATAAACAATGTCACTATGACTCACATAAGGTTGCATACTACCATAAACAATGTTTTATTACACCATAAGGTTGCACACTACCATAAACAATGTCACTATGACTACATAAGGTTGCATACTACCATAAACAATGTCACTATGACTACATAAGGTTGCATACTACCATCAACAATGTTATTATTACAACATAAGGTTGCATACTACCATCAACAATGTTATTATTACAACATAGGGTTGCATACTACCATAAACAATGTTTTCTCAAATATTTGTTCTGCTGTGTTTCAACGATGACGAGCATCCTGACTTTATACATCCGGGTCACTTCACCAAACCTTCTCAACAAAAAAACACTTAACAACCAAATCAGTTGGTGTCACCAAACCTTCTCAACAAAAAACACTTAACAACCAAATCGGTTGGTGTCACCAAACCTTCTCAACAAAAAACACTTAACAACCAAATCAGTTGATATCACCAAACCTTCTCAACAAAAAAACACTTAACAACCAAATCAGTTGGTGTCACCAAACCTTCTCAACAAAAAACACTTAACAACCAAATCGGTTGGTGTCACCAAACCTTCTCAACAAAAAACACTTAACAACCAAATCAGTTGATATCACCAAAGCTTCTCAACAAAAAACACATAACAACCAAAAAAAAACACTTAACAACCAAATCAGTTGGTGTCACCAAACCTTCTCAACAAAAAAACACTTAACAACCAAATCAGTTGGTGTCACCAAACCTTCTCAACAAAAAACACTTAACAACCAAATCAGTTGGTGTCACCAAACCTTCTCAACAAAAAAACACTTAACAACGAAATCAGTTGGTGTCACCAAACCTTCTCAACAAAAAAACACTTAACAACCAAATC
The DNA here is from genome assembly GCF_004210375.1 of Tachypleus tridentatus. Classification (NCBI taxonomy): domain Eukaryota; kingdom Metazoa; phylum Arthropoda; class Merostomata; order Xiphosura; family Limulidae; genus Tachypleus; species Tachypleus tridentatus. The sequence continues at coordinate 123,194,134 of NC_134836.1, read as the reverse complement.
AGTTGGTGTCACCAAACCTTCTCAACAAGAAACACTTAACAACCAAATCAGTTGGTATCAACAAACCTTCTCAACAAAAAACACTTAACAACCAAATCAGTTGGTGTCACCAAACCTTCTCAACAAAAAACACTTAACAACCAAATCAGCTGGTGTCACCAAACCTTCTCAACAAAAACACTTAACAACCAAATCAGTTGATATCACTAAAGCTTCTCAACAAAAAACACTTAACAACCAAATCAGTTGGCATCACAAAAACTTCTCAACAAAAAAACACTTAACAACGAAATCAGTTGGTGTCACCAAACCTTCTCAACAAAAAAACACTTAACAACCAAATCAGTTGGTGTCACCAAACCTTCTCAACAAAAAACACTTAACAACCAAATCGGTTGGTGTCACCAAACCTTCTCAACAAAAAACACTTAACAACCAAATCAGTTGGTGTCACCAAACCTTCTCAACAAAAAAAACTTAACAACCAAATCAGTTGGTGTCACTAAACCTTCTCAACAAAAACACTTAACAACCAAATCAGTTGGTGTCACCAAACCTTCTCAACAAAAAACACTTAACAACCAAATCAGTTGGTGTCACCAAACCTTGTCAACAAAAAACACTTAACAACCAAATCAGTTGGTGTCACCAAACCTACTCAACAAAAAACACTTTAATAAACTCCAATTACTCCACTTACTAGTTGTGTCACGATAATAAAGGCATAGATTTACTTGTATACGGAAGCACATTAAACTAACAACAACGAGTTAGAAGCATAATAAAGTGTTTTTTTGTGGGGACATTCTCCCCAAATAAAACCATTTAATTATGCATATAAATCGTTATTAACCTATCTCAATCACATATATTTATATATAATATCTGACCACCCACAGAGAGAGATGTTTGGTTAATCTCACTACTGGAAACTGTTGTGTCGAACATTCATAAGATACTCCAGAAAGTGCTTGTTTTATTTTCAACTTGAATGACGTAACTTATCGCATGAGGCTTCCATTGTTCAGGTATAACCTCTTCTAAATTTGAGCCACTGACCAGAGAGAAGGAATGCATTCAGTTGCACCCCTCACCACAAAGGGTTTGCCCAACTCCAGAAACCAAATAACGAAGTTTGTTGTCCTTTTCTCAGCAGTTGAAAATGAGGAGCGTGTTTAACAACATTGTGCCTCAAACATTCCTACTCGCAGCCCTGTACGCTAGCCACTTGGAAACAAAATGTGTGAAACCGTCATGAACAGCTGTAGAATAGGAAACAGATAATAGTTTATTTATTTATTTAGTAACTGGACTTCCTTTACTTGTCGGTGCTAAGATCGTGTTTCTTTTAAATAAACTTCCTGATTTATAACTTTACTTGTAGATGCTAAGATCGTGTTTCTTTTAAATGGGCTTCTTTATTTATAATTTTACATGTAGGTGCTTAGATCGTGTTTCTTCTAAATGGACTTCCTGATTTATAACTTTACTTGTAGGTGCTAAGATCGTGTTTCTTTTAAATGGACTTCCTGATTTATAACTTTACTTGTAGGTGCTAAGATCGTGTTTCTTTTGAATGGACTTCCTGATTTATAACTTTACTTGTAGGTGCTAAGATCGTGTTTCTTTTAAATGGACTTCCTTTACTTGTAGGTGCTAAGATCGTGTTTCTTTTAAATAAACTTCCTGATTTATAACTTTACTTGTCGGTGCTTAGATCGTGTTTCTTCTAAATGGACTTCCTTTACTTGTAGGTGCTAAGATCGTGTTTCTTTTAAATGGACTTCCTGATTTATAACTTTACTTGTCGGTGCTGATATCGTGTTTCTTTTAAATAAACTTTCTGATTTATAACTTTACTTGTAAGTGCTAAGATCGTGTTTCTTTTAAATGGACTTCCTGATTTATAACTTTACTTGTAGGTGCTAAGATCGTGTTTCTTTTAAATAAACTTCCTGATTTATAACTTTACTTGTCGGTGCATAGATCGTGTTTCTTCTAAATGGACTTCCTGATTTATAACTATACTTGTAGGTGCTAAGATCGTGTTTCTTTTAAATGGACTTCCTGATTTATAACTTTACTTGTCGGTGCTAATATCGTGTTTCTTTTAAATAAACCTCCTGATTTATAACTTTACTTGTATGTGCTAAGATCGTGTTTCTTTTAAATGGACTTCCTGATTTATAACTTTACTTGTATGTGCTAAGATCGTGTTTCTTTTTACAATATTATATAAAAATACATTTTTAAACTTTTCTCTATAGTATGTATGCACTTTCTTACATCTATAGTATGAATGCACTGTCTTACATCTATAGTATGTATGCACTGTCTTATATCTATAGTATGTATGCACTGTCTTATATCTATAGTATGTATGCAATGTCTTACATTTATAGTATGTATGCAATGTCTTACATTTATAGTATGTATGCACTGTCTTACATCTATAGTATGTATGCAATGTCTTACATGTATAGTATGTATGCACTGTCTTACATATATAGTATGTATGCAATGGCTTACATCCGTTTAAGAATATTATTAAATAATTCCGTTCATTAATCGTTCAGCCATCAACAGTAAATGTGTTTATAAACCTCCTAATAACCTATATATTACAACACTTAATACGAACAGATGTTTAAAACAGCAATAATAACAAACTGTGTTATAGGTAGCTACGTTATCTCAACAAAATACATAATTAATAAATACAAATATTTAAATTTCTAAATTAAACACAAGAATCCCATATCATGCCCCTCCCTCTAGCGACAGAAACTCCCAAAGTAATCAGCTTTTGATGACGTGCGGCAGCAGCAGATCGTTTCCTTGACACCAATCTTAGCAAATAGACAGACTTACCATGTACTAGTAATTTACAGAATTTTTATGTAAAATGAGACCGTAGCCAATATTCGTTCATACTACCTTAACAATCGTATTATGGAAGTAAGGTGTAAGAGACGTGACACATTCATGTCACCGTTAGGCCTCACCAACTTAGTCAATATGCACAGTAACTCTAGTATCTAGACCACCATGTCACATATATTCACACCATCGTTAAGCCTCATAACTTTAGTCAATATGCACATGAACTCTAGTGTCTAGACCACCATGTCACATATATTCACACCATTGTTAAGCCTCACCAACTTTAGTCAATATGCACAGTAACTCTAGTGTCTACACCACCATGTCACATATATTCACACCATTGTTAAGCCTCATAGCTTTAGTCAATATGCACATGAACTCTACTCTCTAGACCACCATTTCACATATATTCACACCATTGTTAAGCCTCACCAACTTTTGTCAATATGCACAGTAACTATAATGTCTAGACCACCATGTCACATATATTCTCACCATTCTTAAACCTCATAACTTTAGTCACTATGCACAGGAACTCTAGTGCCTACACCACCATGTCACATATATTCACACCATTGTTAAGCCTCACCAACCTTAATCAATATACACAGTAACTCTAGTGTCTAGACCACCATGTCACATATATTCACACCATTGTTAAACCTCATAACTTTAGTCAATATGCACAGGAACTCTAGTGCCTACACCACCTTGTCACATATATTCACACCATTGTTAAGCATCACCAACTTTAGTCAATATGCACACTAACTCTAGGGTATAGACCACCATGTCACATATATTCACACCATTGTTAAGCCTCATAACTTTAGTCAATATGCACATGAACTCTAGTGTCTAGACCACGATGTCACATATATTCACACCATTGTTAAAACTCATAACTTTAATCAATATGCACAGTAACTCTAGTGACTAGACCACCATGTCAAATATATTCACACCATTGTTAAGCCTCATAACGTTAGTCAATATCCACAGGAACTCTAGTGTCTACACCACCTTGTCACACATATTCACACCATTGTTAAGCCTCACCAACCTTAGTCAATATGCACAGTAACTCTAGTGTCTAGACCACCATGGCACACATATTCACACCATTCTTAAGCCTCCTTAACTATTAGTCAATATGCACAGTAACTCTAGTGTCTAGACAACCATGTCACATATATTCACACCATTGTTAAGCCTCACAAACCTTAGTCAATGTGCACACTAACTCAATTGTCTCGACAACAATGTCACATATATTAACACCATTGTTAAGCCTCATAACTTTAATCAATATGCACAGGAACTCTAGTGTCTACACCATCTTGTCACATATATTCACACCATTATTAAGCCTCACCAACCTTAGACAACACATACAGTAACTCTAGTCTCTAGACCACCATGTAACATATATTCACATCATTGTTAAGTCTCATAACTTTACTCAATATGCACAGTAACTCTAGTGTCTAGACCACCATATCACATATATTCTCACCATTGTTATTCCTCACCAACTTAAGTCAATATGCACAGAAACAATAGTGTCTAGAACACCATGTCACATATATTCACACCATTGTTAGATATCATAACTTTAGTGAATATGCACATGAACTCTAGTGTCTAGACCACCATATTACATATATTCTCACCATTCTTAAGCCTCACCAACCTTAGTCAATATGCACAGTAACTCTAGTGTCTAGACCACCATGTCACATATATTTTCACAATTTTTAAGTCTCACCAATTTAGTCAATATGCACAGTAACTCTAGTGTCTAGACAACCATTTCACATATATTCTAACCATTGTTAGACCTCATAACTTTAGTCAATATGCACATGAACTCTAGTGTCTAGACCACCATTTCACATATATTCTCACCATTGTTAAGCCTCACCAACTTAGTCAATATGCACAAAAACTCTAGTGTCTAGACCACCATGTCACATATATTTTCACAATTTTTAAGTCTCACCAATTTAGTCAATATGCACAGTAACTCTAGTGTCTAGACAACCATTTCACATATATTCTAACCATTGTTAGACCTCATAACTTTAGTCAATATGCACATGAACTCTAGTGTCTAGACCACCATTTCATATATATTCTCACCATTGTTAAGCCTCACCAACTTAGTCAATATGCACAAAAACTCTAGTGTCTAGACCACCATTTCACACATATTCACACCATTTTTAAACCTCACCAACTTAATCAATATGCACAGGAACTCTAGTGTCTAGACCACCATTTAACATATATTCACACCATTGTTAAGCCTCAAAACTTAGTCAATATACACAGTAACTCTAGTGTCTAGACCACCATTTCACATATATTCTCACCACTGTTAAGCCTCACCAACTTAGTCAATATGCACAAAAACTCTAGTGTCTAGACCACCATTTCACATATATTCTCACAATTGTTAGACCACATAACTTTAGTCAATATGCACATAAACGCTAGTGTCTAGACCACCATGTCACATATATTCACACCATTGTTAAGCCTCACCAACTTAGTCAATATGCACAGTATCTCAAGTGTCTAGACCACCATGTCACATATATTCTCACAATTTTTAAGTCTCACCAACTTAGTCAATATGCACAGTAACTCTAGTGTCTAAACCACCATTTCACATATATTCTCACTACTGTTAGACGTCATAACTTTAGTCAATATGCACATGAACTCTAGTGTCTAGACCACCATGTCACATATATTCACACCATTGTTAAGCCTCACAAACTTACTCAATTTTCACAGTAACTCTAGTGTCTAGGCCACCATTTCACATATATTCTCACCTCTGATAAGATTCACCAACTTAGTTAATATGCACAAAAACTCTAGTGTCTATACAACCATTTCACATATATTCTCACAATTGTTAGACCACATAACTTTAGTCAATATAAACAAGAACAATAGTGTCTAGACCACCATGTCACCTATATTCACACCATTGTTAAGCCTCATCAGCTTAGTCAATATTCACAGTAACTCTAGTGTCTAGACCACCATTTCACACATATTCACACCATTGTTAAGCCTCATAACTTTAGTCACTATGCACAGGAACTCTAGTGCCTACACCACCTTGTCACATATATTCACACCATTGTTAAGCCTCATAACTTTAGTCAATATGCACAGTAACTCTAATGTCTAGACCACCATGTCACATATATTCACACCATTGTTAAGCCTCACCAACCTTAATCAATATGCACGAGAACTCTAGTGCCTACACCACCTTGTCACATATATTCACACCATTGTTAAGCCTCACCAACCTTAATCAATATACACAGTAACTCTAGTGTCTAGACCACCATGTCACATATATTCACACCATTGTTAAACCTCATAACTTTAGTCAATATGCACAGGAACTCTAGTGCCTACACCACCTTGTCACATATATTCACACCATTGTTAAGCATCACCAACTTTAGTCAATATGCACAGTAACTCTAGGGTCTAGACCACCATGTCACATATATTCACACCATTGTTAAGCCTAATAACTTTAGTCAATATGCACATGAACTCTAGTGTCTAGACCACGATGTCACATATATTCACACCATTGTTAAAACTCATAACTTTAATCAATATGCACAGTAACTCTAGTGTCTAGACCACCATGTCAAATATATTCACACCATTGTTAAGCCTCATAACGTTAGTCAATATCCACAGGAACTCTAGTGTCTACACCACCTTGTCACACATATTCACACCATTGTTAAGCCTCACCAACCTTAGTCAATATGCACAGTAACTCTAGTGTCTAGACCACCATGGCACACATATTCACACCATTCTTAAGCCTCATAACTTTAGTCAATATGCACAGTAACTCTAGTGTCTAGACAACCATGTCACATATATTCCCACCATTGTTAAGCCTCACCAACCTTAGTCAATGTGCACACTAACTCAATTGTCTCGACCACCATGTCACATATATTAACACCATTGTTAAGCCTCATAACTTTAATCAATATGCACAGGAACTCTAGTGTCTACACCATCTTGTCACATATATTCACACCATTATTAAGCCTCACCAACCTTAGACAACATATACAGTAACTCTAGTCTCTAGACGACCATGTAACATATATTCACATCATTGTTAAGTCTCATAACTTTACTCAATATGCACAGTAACTCTAATGTCTAGACCACCATGGCACACATATTCACACCATTCTTAATCCTCACCAACTTCGTCAATATGTACAGGAACTCTAGTGTCTAGACCACCATATCACATATATTCTCACCATTGTTATTCCTCACCAACTTAAGTCAATATGCACAGAAAAATAGTGTCTAAAACACCATGTCACATATATTCACACCATTGTTAGACATCATAACTTTAGTGAATATGCACATGAACTCTAGTGTCTAGACCACCATGTTACATATATTCACACCATTGTTAAGCCTCAAAACTTAGTCAATATACACAGTAACTCTAGTGTCTAGACCACCATTTCACATATATTCTCACCATTGTTAAGCCTCACCAACTTAGTCAATATGCACAGGAACTCTAGTGTCTAGACCACCATTTAACATATATTCACACCATTGTTAAGCCTCAAAACTTAGTCAATATACACAGTAACTCTAGTGTCTAGACCACCATTTCACATATATTCTCACCACTGTTAAGCCTCACCAACTTAGTCAATATGCACAAAAACTCTAGTGTCTAGACCACCATTTCACATATATTCTCACAATTGTTAGACCACATAACTTTAGTCAATATGCACATAAACGCTAGTGTCTAGACCACCATGTCACATATATTCACACCATTGTTAAGCCTCACCAACTTAGTCAATATGCACAGTAACTCTAGTGTCTAGACCACCATGTCACATATATTCTCACAATTTTTAAGTCTCACCAACTTAGTCAATATGCACAGTAACTCTAGTGTCTAAACCACCATTTCACATATATTCTCACTACTGTTAGACGTCATAACTTCAGTCAATATGCACATGAACTCTAGTGTCTAGACCACCATGTCACATATATTCACACCATTGTTAAGCCTCACAAACTTAGTCAATATTCACAGTAACTCTAGTGTCTAGACCACCATTTCACATATATTCTCACCTCTGATAAGATTCACCAACTTAGTCAATATGCACAAAACTCTAGTGTCTATACCACCATTTCACATATATTCTAACAATTGTTAGATCACATAACTTTAGTCAATATACACAAGAACTCTAGTGTCTAGACCACCATGTCACATATATTCACACCATTGTTAAGCCTCACCAGCTTAGTCAATATTCACAGTAACTCTAGTGTCTAGACCACCATTTCACACATATTCACACCATTGTTAAGCCTCATAACTTTAGTCACTATGCACAGGAACTCTAGTGCCTACACCACCTTGTCACATATATTCACACCATTGTTAAGCCTCATAACTTTAGTCAATATGCACAGTAACTCTAATGTCTAGACCACCATGTCACATATATTCACACCATTGTTAAGCCTCACCAACCTTAATCAATATGCACAAGAACTCTAGTGCCTACACCACCTTGTCACATATATTCACACCATTGTTAAGCCTCACCAACCTTAATCAATATGCACAGTAACTCTAGTGTCTAGACCACCATGTCACATATATTCACACCATTGTTAAACCTCATAACTTTAGTCAATATGCACAAGAACTCTAGTGCCTACACCACCTTGTCACATATATTCACACCATTGTTAAGCATCACCAACTTTAGTCAATATGCACAGTAACTCTGGGTCTAGACCACCATGTCACATATATTCACACCATTGTTAAGCCTCATAACTTTTGGTCAATATGCACATGAACTCTGGTGTCTGAGACCACCATGTCACATATATTCACACCATTGTTAAAACTCATAACTTTAATCAATATGCACAGTAACTCTAGTGTCTACAGACCACCATGTCACATATATTCACACCATTGTTAAGCCTCATAACGTTAGTCAATATCCACAGGAACTCTAGTGTCTACACCACCTTGTCACACATATTCACACCATTGTTAAGCCTCACCAACCTTAGTCAATATGCACAGTAACTCTAGTGTCTAGACCACCATGGCACACATATTCACACCATTCTTAAGCCTCATAACTTTAGTCAATATGCACAGTAACTCTAGTGTCTAGACAACCATGTCACATATATTCACACCATTGTTAAGCCTCACCAACCTTAGTCAATGTGCACACTAACTCAATTGTCTCGACCACCATGTCACATATATTAACACCATTGTTAAGCCTCATAAGTTTAATCAATATGCACAGGAACTCTAGTGTCTACACCATCTTGTCACATATATTCACACCATTATTAAGCCTCACCAACCTCAGACAACATATACAGTAACTCTAGTCTCTAGACGACCATGTCACATATATTCACACCATTATTAAGCCTCACCAACTTTAGTCAATATGCACAGTAACTCTAGTGTCTAGACCACCATGTCACACATATTCACACCATTCTTAAGCCTCACCAACTTCGTCAATATGTACAGGAACTCTAGTGTCTAGACCACCATATCACATATATTCTCACCATTGTTATTCCTCACCAACTTAAGTCAATATGCACAGAAAAAATAGTGTCTAAAACACCATGTCACATATATTCACACCATTGTTAGACATCATAACTTTAGTGAATATGCACATGAACTCTAGTGTCTAGACCACCATGTTACATATATTCACACCATTGTTAAGCCTCAAAACTTAGTCAATATACACAGTAACTCTAGTGTCTAGACCACCATTTCACATATATTCTCACCACTGTTAAGCCTCACCAACTTAGTCAATATGCACAAAAACTCTAGTGTCTAGACCACCATTTCACATATATTCTCACAATTGTTAGACCACATAACTTTAGTCAATATGCACATAAACGCTAGTGTCTAGACCACCATGTCACATATATTCACACCATTGTTAAGCCTCACCAACTTAGTCAATATGCACAGTAACTCTAGTGTCTAGACCACCATGTCACATATATTCTCACCATTGTTAAGCCTCACCAACTTAGTCAATATGCACAGTAACTCTAGTGTCTAAACCACCATTTCACATATATTCACCATTGTTAAGCCTCATAACTTTAGTCAATATGCACAGAAACTCTAGTGTCTAGACCACCATTTCACATATATTCTCACCATTGTTAAGCCTCACCAACTTAGTCAATATGCACAGAAACTCTAGTGTCTAGACCACCATTTCACATATATTCTAACAATTGTTAGATCACATAACTTTAGTCAATATACACAAGAACTCTAGTGTCTAGACCACCATGTCACATATATTCACACCATTGTTAAGCCTCACCAGCAGTCAATATGCACGGTAACTCTGGTGTCTAGAGACCACCATTTCACACATATTCACACCATTGTTAAGCCTCATAACTTTAGTCACTATGCACAGGAACTCTTGTGCCTACACCACCTTGTCACATATATTCACACCATTGTTAAGCCTCATAACTTTAGTCAATATGCACAGTAACTCTAATGTCTAGACCACCATGTCACATATATTCACACCATTGTTAAGCCTCACCAAACTTAGTCAATATGCACAAGGAACTCTAGTGCCTACACCACCTTGTCACATATATTCACACCATTGTTAAGCATCACACTTTAGTCAATATGCACAGTAACTCTAGGGTCTAGACCACCATGTCACATATATTCACACCATTGTTAAGCCTCATAACTTTAGTCAATATGCACATGAACTCTAGTGTCTAGACCACGATGTCACATATATTCACACCATTGTTAAGACTCATAACTTTACTCAATATGCACAGTAACACCTTTAGTGTCTAGACCACCATGTCACATATATTCACACCATTGTTAAGCCTCACCAACCTTAGTCAATGTGCACACTAACTCTATTGTCTAGACCACCATATCACATATATTCTAACCATTGTTATTCCTCACCAACTTTAGTCAATATGCACAGGAACTCTGGTGTCAATACAGACCACCATGTCACATATATTCACACCATTGTTAGACCTCATAACTTTAGTCAATATGCACATGAACTCTAGTGTCTAGACCACCATGTTACATATATTCTCACCATTGTTAAGCCTCACCAACCTTAGTCAATATGCACAGTAACTCTAGTGTCTAGACCACCATGTCACATATATTCACACCATTCTTAAGCCTCATAACTTTAGTTAATATGCACAGTAACTCTAGTGTCTAGACCACCATGTCACATATATTCACACCATTGTTAAGCCTCACCAACTTAGTCAATATGCACAGGAACTCTAGTGTCTACACCACCTTGTCACATATATTCACACCATTGTTAAGCCTCACCAACATTATACACAGGAACTCTAGGTCAATATATATTCACACCATTGTTAAGCCTAACTCTATGGGTCTGGTGTAGACCACCATGTCACATATATTCACACCATTGTTAAGCCTCATAACTTTAGTTCATGTCAATATGCACAGGAACTCTAGTGTCTAGACCACCATGTCACATATATTCTCACCATTGTTAAGCCTCACCAACTTAGTCATATATGCACATTGTTAAGAACTCTAGTGTCCACACCACCATTTCACATATATTCACACCATTGTTAAACCTCATAACTTTAGTCAATATGCACAGGAACTCTAGTGCCTACACCACCTTGTCACATATATTCACACCATTGTTAAGCATCACCAACTTTAGTCAATATGCACAGTAACTCTAGTGTCTAGACCACCATGTCACATATATATTCACACCATTGTTAAGCCTCATAACTTTAGTCAATATGCACAGGAACTCTGGTGTCTACCACCACCTTGTCACATATATTCACACCATTGTTAAGCCTCACCAACCTTAGTCAGTATGCACAGTAACTCTGGGTGTCTCACATAGACCACCATGGCGCATATATTCACACCATTGTTAAGCCTCATGGCTTTTGGTCAATATGCACAGTAACTCTGGTGTCTGGACCACCATGTCACATATATTCACACCATTGTTAAGCCTCACCAGCCTTGAGTCAGTATGCACACTAACTCAACTCTTGTCTAGACCACCATGTCACATATATTCACACCATTGTTAAGCCACATGCTTTAGTCAATATGCACAGGAACTCTGGTGTCTACACCATCTTGTCACATATATTCACACCATTATTAAGCCTCACCAACCTTAGTCAATATGCACAGTAACTCTGGTCTCTGGACGACCATGTAACATATATTCACATCATTGTTAAGTCTCATAACTTTACTCAATATGCACAGTAACTCTAATGTCTAGACCACCATGGCACACATGTTCACACCATTCTTAAGCCTCACCAACTTCGTCAATATGTACAGGAACTCTAGTGTCTAGACCACCATTTCACATATATTCTCACCATTGTTAAGCCTCACCAACTTAGTCAATATGCACAAAAACTCTAGTGTCTAGACCACCATGTCACATATATTCACACCATTGTTAAGCCTCACCAATTTAGTCAATATGCACAGTAACTCTAGTGTCTAGACAACCATTTCACATATATTCTAACCATTGTTAGACCTCATAACTTTAGTCAATATGCACATGAACTCTAGTGTCTAGACCACCATTTCACATATATTCTCACCATTGTTAAGCCTCACCAACTTAGTCAATATGCACAAAAACTCTAGTGTCTAGACCACCATTTCACACATATTCACACCATTTTTAAACCTCACCAACTTAATCAATATGCACAGGAACTCTAGTGTCTAGACCACCATTTAACATATATTCACACCATTGTTAAGCCTCAAAACTTAGTCAATATACACAGTAACTCTAGTGTCTAGACCACCATTTCACATATATTCTCACCACTGTTAAGCCTCACCAACTTAGTCAATATGCACAAAAACTCTAGTGTCTAGACCACCATTTCATATATTCTCACAATTGTTAGACCACATAACTTTAGTCAATATGCACATAAACGCTAGTGTCTAGACCACCATGTCACATATATTCACACCATTGTTAAGCCTCACCAACTTAGTCAATATGCACAGTATCTCAAGTGTCTAGACCACCATGTCACATATATTCTCACAATTTTTAAGTCTCACCAACTTAGTCAATATGCACAGTAACTCTAGTGTCTAGACCACCATTTCACATATATTCTCACTATTGTTAGACGATCATAACTTTAGTCAATATGCACATGAACTCTAGTGTCAGACCACCATGTCACCTATATTCACACCATTGTTAAGCCTCATCCAACTTAGTCAATATGCACAGTAACTCTAGTGTCTAGACCACCATTTCACATATATTCACACCATTGTTAAGCCTCATAACTTTAGTCAATATGCACAGGAACTCTAGTGCCTACACCACCTTGTCACATATATTCACACCATTGTTAAGCCTCATAACTTTAGTCAATATGCACAGTAACTCTAATGTCTAGACCACCATGTCACATATATTCACACCATTGTTAAGCCTCACCAACCTTAATCAATATGCACGAGAACTCTAGTGCCTACACCACCTTGTCACATATATTCACACCATTGTTAAGCCTCACCAACCTTAATCAATATACACAGTAACTCTAGTGTCTAGACCACCATGTCACATATATTCACACCATTGTTAAACCTCATAACTTTAGTCAATATGCACAGGAACTCTAGTGCCTACACCACCTTGTCACATATATTCACACCATTGTTAAGCATCACCAACTTTAGTCAATATGCACAGTAACTCTAGGGTCTAGACCACCATGTCACATATATTCACACCATTGTTAAGCCTAATAACTTTAGTCAATATGCACATGAACTCTAGTGTCTAGACCACGATGTCACATATATTCTCACAATTTTTAAGTCTCACCAACTTAGTCAATATGCACAGTAACTCTAGTGTCTAAACCACCATTTCACATATATTCTGACTATTGTTAGACGTCATAACTTTAGTCAATATGCACATGAACTCTAGTGTCTACACTACCATTTCACATATATTCTCACCATTGTTAAGCCTCACCAACTTAGTCAATATGCACAGAAACTCTAGTGTCTAGACCACCATTTCACATATATTCACACCAGTTGTTGGATCTCATAACTGTAGTCAATATACAAGAACTCTAGTGTCTAGACCACCACGTCACATATATTCACACCATTGTTAAGCCTCACCAGCTTAGTCAATATTCACAGTAACTCTAGTGTCTAGACCACCATTTCACACATATTCACACCATTTTTAAGCCTCACCAACTTAGTCAATATGCACAGTAACTCTAGTGTCTAGGCCACCATTTCACACATATTCACACCATTGTTAAGCCTCATAACTTTAGTCACTATGCACAGGAACTCTTGTGCCTACACCACCTTGTCACATATATTCACACCATTGTTAAGCCTCACAACTTTAGTCAATATGCACAGTAACTCTAATGTCTAGACCACCATGTCACATATATTCACACCATTGTTAAGCCTCACCAACCTTAATCAATATGCACAAGAACTCTAGTGCCTACACCACCTTGTCACATATATTCACACCATTGTTAAGCATCACACTTTAGTCAATATGCACAGTAACTCTAGGGTCTAGACCACCATGTCACATATATTCACACCATTGTTAAGCCTCACCAACTTTGGTCAATATGCACATGAACTCTGGTGTCTAGACCACCATGTCACATATATTCACACCATTGTTAAGACTCACCACCAGCACTCAATATGCACAGTAACTTTAGTGTCTAGACCACCATGTCACATATATTCACACCATTGTTAAGCCTCACCAACCTTAGTCAATGTGCACACTAACTCTATTGTCTAGACCACCATATCACATATATTCTAACCATTGTTATTCCTCACCAACTTTAGTCAATATTCACAGGAACAATAGTGTCTAGAACACCATGTCACATATATTCACACCATTGTTAGACATCATAACTTTAGTCAATATGCACATGAACTCTAGTGTCTAGACCACCATGTTACATATATTCTCACCATTCTTAAGCCTCACCAACCTTAGTCAATATGCACAGTAACTCTAGTGTCTAAACCACCATGTCACATATATTCACAACATTCTTAAGCCTCATAACTTTAGTTACTATGCACAGTAACTCTAGTGTCTAGACCACCATGTCACATATATTCACACCATTGTTAAGCCTCACCAACTTATTCAATATGCACAGGAACTCTAGTGTCTACACCATCTTGTCACATATATTCACACCATTATTAAGCCTCACCAACCTTAGTCAATATGCACAGTAACTCTAGGGTCTAGACCATTATGTCACATATATTCACACCATTGTTAAGCCTCATAACGTTAGTCAATATGCACAGGAACTCTAGTGTCTAGACCACCATGTCACATGTATTCTCACTATTTTTAAGCCTCACCAACTTAGTCAATATGCACAGGAACTCTAGTGTCCACACCACCATTTCACATATATTCACACCATTGTTAAACCTCATAACTTTAGTCAATATGCACAGGAACTCTAGTGCCTACACCACCTTGTCACATATATTCACACCATTGTTAAGCATCACCAACTTTAGTCAATATGCACAGTAACTCTAGGGTCTAGACCACCATGTCACATATATTCACACCATTGTTAAGCCTAATAACTTTAGTCAATATCCACAGGAACTCTAGTGTCTACACCACCTTGTCACACATATTCACACCATTGTTAAGCCTCACCAACCTTATTCAGTATGCAGTAACTCTGGTGTCTGAACCACCATGTCACATATATTCACACCATTGTTAAGCCTCATAACTTTAGTCAATATGCACAGTAACTCTAGTGTCTAGACCACCATGTCACATATATTCACACCATTGTTAAGCCTCACCAACTTTAGTCAATATGCACACTAACTCAGTTGTGTCTCTAGACCACCATGTCACATATATTCACACCATTGTTAAGCCTCACCAACTTTAATCAATATGCACAGGATCTCTGGTGTCTACACCATCTTGTGCACATATTCACACACCATTGTTAAGCCTCACCAACTTTAGTCAATATATACAGTAACTCTAGTGTCTAGACCACCATGTCACATATATTCACACCATTGTTAAGCCTCATAGCTTTAGTCAATATGCACAGTAACTCTAATGTCTAGACCACCATGTCACATATATTCACACCATTCTTAAGCCTCACCAACTTAGTCAATATATGCAGGAACTCTACCTGGTGTCTAGACCACCATGTCACATATATTCTCACCATTGTTAAGCCTCACCAACTTGACAGTCAGTATGCACAAAAACTCTAGTGTCTACACCACCTTGTCACATATATTCACACCATTGTTGGAAGCCTCATGGCTTTGTTAAGTCAGTATGCACAGTAACTCTAATGTCTAGACCACCATGTCACATATATTCACGCACCATTGTTAAGCCTCACCAACCTTAGTCAATATGCACAGAACTCTGGTGTCTGCACCACCTTGTCACATATATTCACACCATTGTTAAGCCTCACCAAGCAGCCAATCAATATGCACAGTGAACTCTGGTGTCTGAGACCACCATGTCACATATATTCACACCATTGTTGAAACCTCTTCCAGCTTTAGGTCAAGTATGCACAGGAACTCTGGTGTCTACACCACCTTGTCACATATATATTCACACCATTGTTAAGCATCACCAACTTTAGGTCAATATGCACGGTAACTCTGGGTCTAGACCACCATGTCACATATATTCACACCATTGTTAAGCCTAATAACTTTAGTCAATATGCACATGAACTCTGGTGTCTGGACCACCATGTCACATATATTCTCACCATTGTTAAGCTCTCACCAACTTTGGTCAAGTATGCGCACAGTAACTCTGGTGTCTAAACCACCATTGTTCACATATATTCTGATTATTGTTGAAGCCTCATAACTTTGGTCAATATGCACCCTTGAACTCTAGTGTCACCACTACCTTTTCACATATATTCTCACCATTGTTAAGCCTCACCAACTTAGTCAATATGCGAACTCTGAATGTCTGACCACCATTTCACATATATTCTCACCATTGTTGAAGCTCAATCAATATGCACCAAGAACTCACAGGTGTCAGACCATGTGCGCATATTCAACAGTGTTAAAGCCACGCCAGCTTTAGTCAATATACACGGTAACTCTAAGTGTCACAAGACCACCATGTCACATATATTCACACCATTTTTAAGCCTCACCAACTTTAGTCAGTATGCACAGGTAACTCTGGTGTCACAGACCACCATTTCACACATATTCACACCATTGTTAA
>NC_134836.1:123104880-123176217 GCF_004210375.1 Tachypleus tridentatus | reverse complement strand
ATGTTGTAATAACTTTCACCTCACTTTCTTTTATTTCTTGTAAATATATATTTTATGTCTGAGGTCAATGCTGTTTTAATATGCGAACCAAAAAAAATTTGGTAGGTAGGTTTTCGAAAATTTCTGCAAATTCTACTATAGGCTATCTCCAGGAGTTATTCTTTATTTAGAAACAATAGACTAGAAGGAAGCTAGTTAAGTTAGTCGATACTATCCACTGGGCCCGGCATGGCCAAGCGTTTAAGGCGTGCGACTCGTAATCTGAGGGTCGCGGGTTGCATCCCCTTCGCGCCAAACATGCTCGCCATTTCAGCCGTGGGGCGTTATAATGTGATGGTCAATCCCACTATTCGTTGGTAAAAGAGTAATTCAAGAGTTGGCGGTGGGTGGCGATGACTAGCTGCCTTCCCTCTAGTCTTACACTGATAAATTAGGGACGGCTAGCGCAGATAACCCTTGAGTAACTTTGTGCGAAATTCAAAACAAACAAACAAACTATCCACTGCCAACTCTTTTACCAATTAACACTGAAATTGTTCGTCCATTATAATGCCTTCACGGTGACTGGGGTTAGACTGCAACCCTCAGCTTGCCAGTCCTTCTTCTAGAAGATAAATCAATCAGTTTCGCTCTTCTTCTTCATCATTGGTATTCTTTTAACTTGGTTTAAAGCTACATCTTCTTAACGTAATTCAAATAATCAACACAACTACTTATTAGCCAACTTCAACCATCCTGTGGACTTAGAAACATGGATGTGTCACAATGTTTCTTTCATAGTAAATTATATAATACACTCTGAAGCTAAAACTGGACATTTTCCTAAAAAGAAAGTGGTACAACATGCTTGTTGTTTGGCCTCAGCTCTAACCAAATGTGATGTAGGGTTCATGCTAGTAACTGACTACATCAATATTTCCTTCTAGAATAATCAGAGTAAAAAATAAAGACAAATCGTTTCGCGTAGTTCTTCAAAGTCAAACTTTATGTTAGTATAAAATGCATGGGAAGTTGTGTAGTTGTTGAGCTAAATATCCAGCTTGGTTTTGAACAACATCTTATTTTGGATCTCTGTCTCTCATTTCTATTTATTTCTTCATCAGCCAGATGATGACCAGTGATGATATGGATCCCCGATTGTTACATTGAATTTTGGGTCTCTTTGACTTTGTCTACTGCATCTTGTTCACTTTGTACATATATAATTGTTAGTAGCATTCATTGTTTAATTTACTGGATGTTGTTTCTAGTTGTCCAGTCCTTCTTTATCAGTAGTCTCCATTGTTCAATCTATTGAATGTTGTTTCTAGTTGTCCAGTCCTTCTTTAGCAGTAGTCTCCATTGTTTAATTTACTGGATGTTGTTTCTAGTTGTCCAGTCCTTCTTTATCAGTAGTCTCCATTGTTTAATCTATTGAACGTTGTTTCTAGTTGTTCAGTCCTTCTTTATCAGTAGTCTCCATTGTTTAATTTACTGGATGTTGTTTCTAGTTGTCCAGTCCTTCTTTATCAGTAGTCTCCATTGTTTAATCTATTGAACGTTGTTTCTAGTTGTCCAGTCCTTCTTTAGCAGTAGTCTCCATTCTTTAATCTATTGAACGTTGTTTCTAGTTGTTCAGTTCTTCTTTATCAGTAGTCTCCATTGTTTAATCTATTGAACGTTGTTTCTAGTTGTCCAGTCCTTCTTTCTCAGTAGTCTCCATTGTTTAATCTATTGAACGTTGTTTCTAGTTGTCCAGTCCTTCTTTAGCAGTAGTCTCCATTGTTTAATCTATTGAACGTTGTTTCTTTGGTTCCAGTCCTTCTTTAGCAGTAGTCTCCATTGTTTAATCTATTGAACGTTGTTTCTAGTTGTTCAGTCCTTTTTTATCAGTAGTCTCCATTGTAAAATCTATTGAACGTTGTTTCTAGTTGTCCAGTCCTTCTTTCTCAGTAGTCTCCATTGTTTAATCTATTGAACGTTGTTTCTAGTTGTCCAGTCCTTCTTTAGCAGTTGTCTCCATTGTTTAATCTATTGAACGTTGTTTCTAGTTGTCCAGTTCTTCTTTCTCAGTAGTCTCCATTGTTTAATCTATTGAACGTTGTTTCTAGTTGTCCAGTCCTTCTTTAGCAGTAGTCTCCATTGTTTAATCTATTGAACGTTGTTTCTAGTTGTTCAGTCCTTCTTTATCAGTAGTCTCCATTGTTTAATTTACTGGATGTTGTTTCTAGTTGTCCAGTCCTTCTTTATCAGTAGTCTCCATTGTTTAATCTATTGAACGTTGTTTCTAGTTGTCCAGTCCTTCTTTAGCAGTAGTCTCCATTGTTTAATCTATTGAACGTTGTTTCTAGTTGTCCAGTCCTTTAGCAGTAGTCTCCATTGTTTAATCTATTGAACGTTGTTTCTAGTTGTTCAGTCCTTCTTTATCAGTAGTCTCCATTGTTTAATTTACTGGATGTTGTTTCTAGTTGTCCAGTCCTTCTTTATCAGTAGTCTCCATTGTTTAATCTATTGAACGTTGTTTCTAGTTGTTCAGTCCTTCTTTTCTCAGTAGTCTCCATTGTTTAATCTATTGAACGTTGTTTCCTAGTTGTCCAGTCCTTCTTTCTCAGTTGTCTCCATTGTTTAATCTATTGAACGTTGTTTCTAGTTGTCCAGTCCTTCTTTAGCAGTAGTCTCCATTGTTTAATCTATTGAACGTTGTTTCTAGTTGTTCAGTCCTTCTTTATCAGTAGTCTCCATTGTTTAATTTACTGGATGTTGTTTCTAGTTGTCCAGTCCTTCTTTATCAGTAGTCTCCATTGTTTAATCTATTGAACGTTGTTTCTAGTTGTCCAGTCCTTCTTTAGCAGTAGTCTCCATTGTTTAATCTATTGAACGTTGTTTCTAGTTGTTCAGTCCTTCTTTATCAGTAGTCTCCATTGTTTAATCTATTGAACGTTGTTTCTAGTTGTCCAGTCCTTCTTTCTCAGTAGTCTCCATTGTTTAATCTATTGAACGTTGTTTCTAGTTGTTCAGTCCTTCTTTATCAGTAGTCTCCATTGTTTAATGTACTGGATGTTGTTTCTAGTTGTCCAGTCCTTCTTTATCAGTAGTCTCCATTGTTTAATCTATTGAACGTTGTTTCTAGTTGTCCAGTCCCTCTTTAGCAGTAGTCTCCATTGTTTAATCTATTGAACGTTGTTTCTAGTTGTTCAGTCCTTCTTTAGCAGTAGTCTCCATTGTTTAATCTATTGAACGTTGTTTCTAGTTGTTCAGTCCTTCTTTATCAGTAGTCTCCATTGTTTAATTTACTGGATGTTGTTTCTAGTTGTCCAGTCCTTCTTTATCAGTAGTCTCCATTGTTTAATCTATTGAACGTTGTTTCTAGTTGTCCAGTCCTTCTTTAGCAGTAGTCTCCATTGTTTAATCTATTGAACGTTGTTTCTAGTTGTTCAGTCCTTTTTTATCAGTAGTCTCCATTGTAAAATCTATTGAACGTTGTTTCTAGTTGTCCAGTCCTTCTTTCTCAGTAGTCTCCATTGTTTAATCTATTGAACGTTGTTTCTAGTTGTCCAGTCCTTCTTTAGCAGTAGTCTCCATTGTTTAATCTATTGAACGTTGTTTCTAGTTCTCCAGTTCTTCTTTCTTCTCAGTAGTCTCCATTCTTTAATCTATTGAACGTTGTTTCTAGTTGTCCAGTCCTTCTTTAGCAGTAGTCTCCATTGTTTAATCTATTGAACGTTGTTTCTAGTTGTTCAGTCCTTCTTTATCAGTAGTCTCCATTGTTTAATCTATTGAACGTTGTTTCTAGTTGTCCAGTTCTTCTTTCTCAGTAGTCTCCATTGTTTAATCTATTGAACGTTGTTTCTAGTTGTCCAGTCCTTCTTTAGCAGTAGTCTCCATTGTTTAATCTATTGAACGTTGTTTCTAGTTGTTCAGTCCTTTTTTTAGCAGTAGTCTCCATTGTTTAATCTATTGAACGTTGTTTCTAGTTGTTCAGTCCTTCTTTATCAGTAGTCTCCATTGTTTAATTTACTGATGTTGTTTCTAGTTGTCCAGTCCTTCTTTATCAGTAGTCTCCATTGTTTAATCTATTGAACGTTGTTTCTAGTTGTCCAGTCCTTCTTTAGCAGTAGTCTCCATTGTTTAATCTATTGAAAGTTGTTTCTAGTTGTTCAGTCCTTCTTTATCAGTAGTCTCCATTGTTTAATTTACTGGATGTTGTTTCTAGTTGTCCAGTCCTTCTTTATCAGTAGTCTCCATTGTTTAATCTATTGAACGTTGTTTCTAGTTGTCCAGTCCTTCTTTAGCAGTAGTCTCCATTGTTTAATCTATTGAACGTTGTTTCTAGTTGTTCAGTCCTTCTTTATCAGTAGTCTCCATTGTTTAATCTATTGAACGTTGTTTCTAGTTGTCCAGTCCTTCTTTCTCAGTAGTCTCCATTGTTTAATCTATTGAACGTTGTTTCTAGTTGTCCAGTCCTTCTTTAGCAGTAGTCTCCATTGTTTAATCTATTGAACGTTGTTTCTAGTTGTTCAGTCCTTCTTTATCAGTAGTCTCCATTGTTTAATTTACTGGATGTTGTTTCTAGTTGTCCAGTCCTTCTTTATCAGTAGTCTCCATTGTTTAATCTATTGAACGTTGTTTCTAGTTGTCCAGTCCTTCTTTAGCAGTAGTCTCCATTGTTTAATCTATTGAACGTTGTTTCTAGTTGTTCAGTCCTTCTTTATCAGTAGTCTCCATTGTTTAATTTACTGGATGTTGTTTCTAGTTGTCCAGTCCTTCTTTATCAGTAGTCTCCATTGTTTAATCTATTGAACGTTGTTTCTAGTTGTCCAGTCCTTCTTTATCAGTAGTCTCCATTGTTTAATCTATTGAACGTTGTTTCTAGTTGTTCAGTCCTTCTTTATCAGTAGTCTCCATTGTTTAATCTATTGAACGTTGTTTCTAGTTGTCCAGTCCTTCTTTCTCAGTATTCTCCATTGTTTAATCTATTGAACGTTGTTTCTAGTTGTTCAGTCCTTCTTTATCAGTAGTCTCCATTGTTTAATTTACTGGATGTTGTTTCTAGTTGTCCAGTCCTTCTTTATCAGTAGTCCCCATTGTTTAATCTATTGAACGTTGTTTCTAGTTGTCCAGTCCTTTTTTAGCAGTAGTCTCCATTGTTTAATCTATTGAACGTTGTTTCTAGTTGTCCAGTCCTTCTTTATCAGTAGTCTCCATTGTTTAATCTATTGAACGTTGTTTTTAGTTGTCCAGTCCTTCTTTAGCAGTAGTCTCCATTGTTTAATCTATTGAACGTTGTTTCTAGTTGTTCAGTCCTTCTTTATCAGTAGTCTCCATTGTTTAATCTATTGAACGTTGTTTCTAGTTGTCCAGTCCTTCTTTCTCAGTAGTCTCCATTGTTTAATCTATTGAACGTTGTTTCTAGTTGTTCAGTCCTTCTTTATCAGTAGTCTCCATTGTTTAATGTACTGGATGTTGTTTCTAGTTGTCCAGTCCTTCTTTATCAGTAGTCTCCATTGTTTAATCTATTGAACGTTGTTTCTAGTTGTCCAGTCCTTCTTTAGCAGTAGTCTCCATTGTTTAATCTATTGAACGTTGTTTCTAGTTGTTCAGTCCTTCTTTAGCAGTAGTCTCCATTGTTTAATCTATTGAACGTTGTTTCTAGTTGTTCAGTCCTTCTTTATCAGTAGTCTCCATTGTTTAATTTACTGGATGTTGTTTCTAGTTGTCCAGTCCTTCTTTATCAGTAGTCTCCATTGTTTAATCTATTGAACGTTGTTTCTAGTTGTCCAGTCCTTCTTTAGAAGTAGTCTCCATTGTTTAATCTATTGAACGTTGTTTCTAGTTGTTCAGTCCTTTTTTATCAGTAGTCTCCATTGTAAAATCTCTTGAACGTTGTTTCTAGTTGTCCAGTCCTTCTTTCTCAGTAGTCTCCATTGTTTAATCTATTGAACGTTGTTTCTAGTTGTCCAGTCCTTCTTTAGCAGTAGTCTCCATTGTTTAATCTATTGAACGTTGTTTCTAGTTCTCCAATTCTTCTTTCTCAGTAGTCTCCATTCTTTAATCTATTGAACGTTGTTTCTAGTTGTCCAGTCCTTCTTTAGCAGTAGTCTCCATTGTTTAATCTATTGAACGTTGTTTCTAGTTGTTCAGTCCTTCTTTATCAGTAGTCTCCATTGTTTAATCTATTGAACGTTGTTTCTAGTTGTCCAGTTCTTCTTTCTCAGTAGTCTCCATTGTTTAATCTATTGAACGTTGTTTCTAGTTGTCCAGTCCTTCTTTAGCAGTAGTCTCCATTGTTTAATCTATTGAACGTTGTTTCTAGTTGTTCAGTCCTTCTTTAGCAGTAGTCTCCATTGTTTAATCTATTGAACGTTGTTTCTAGTTCAGTCCTTCTTTATCAGTAGTCTCCATTGTTTAATTTACTGGATGTTGTTTCTAGTTGTCCAGTCCTTCTTTATCAGTAGTCTCCATTGTTTAATCTATTGAACGTTGTTTCTAGTTGTCCAGTCCTTCTTTAGCAGTAGTCTCCATTGTTTAATCTATTGAAAGTTGTTTCTAGTTGTTCAGTCCTTCTTTATCAGTAGTCTCCATTGTTTAATTTACTGGATGTTGTTTCTAGTTGTCCAGTCCTTCTTTATCAGTAGTCTCCATTGTTTAATCTATTGAACGTTGTTTCTAGTTGTCCAGTCCTTCTTTAGCAGTAGTCTCCATTGTTTAATCTATTGAACGTTGTTTCTAGTTGTTCAGTCCTTCTTTATCAGTAGTCTCCATTGTTTAATCTATTGAACGTTGTTTCTAGTTGTCCAGTCCTTCTTTCTCAGTAGTCTCCATTGTTTAATCTATTGAACGTTATTTCTAGTTGTCCAGTCCTTCTTTAGCAGTAGTCTCCATTGTTTAATCTATTGAACGTTGTTTCTAGTTGTTCAGTCCTTCTTTATCAGTAGTCTCCATTGTTTAATTTACTGGATGTTGTTTCTAGTTGTCCAGTCCTTCTTTATCAGTAGTCTCCATTGTTTAATCTATTGAACGTTGTTTCTAGTTGTCCAGTCCTTCTTTAGCAGTAGTCTCCATTGTTTAATCTATTGAACGTTGTTTCTAGTTGTTCAGTCCTTCTTTATCAGTAGTCTCCATTGTTTAATTTACTGGATGTTGTTTCTAGTTGTCCAGTCCTTCTTTATCAGTAGTCTCCATTGTTTAATCTATTGAACGTTGTTTCTAGTTGTCCAGTCCTTCTTTATCAGTAGTCTCCATTGTTTAATCTATTGAACGTTGTTTCTAGTTGTTCAGTCCTTCTTTATCAGTAGTCTCCATTGTTTAATCTATTGAACGTTGTTTCTAGTTGTCCAGTCCTTCTTTCTCAGTATTCTCCATTGTTTAATCTATTGAACGTTGTTTCTAGTTGTTCAGTCCTTCTTTATCAGTAGTCTCCATTGTTTAATTTACTGGATGTTGTTTCTAGTTGTCCAGTCCTTCTTTATCAGTAGTCCCCATTGTTTAATCTATTGAACGTTGTTTCTAGTTGTCCAGTCCTTTTTTAGCAGTAGTCTCCATTGTTTAATCTATTGAACGTTGTTTCTAGTTGTCCAGTCCTTCTTTATCAGTAGTCTCCATTGTTTAATCTATTGAACGTTGTTTTAGTTGTCCAGTCCTTCTTTAGCAGTAGTCTCCATTGTTTAATCTATTGAACGTTGTTTCTAGTTGTTCAGTCCTTCTTTATCAGTAGTCTCCATTGTTTAATCTATTGAACGTTGTTTCTAGTTGTGCAGTCCTTCCTTCTCAGTAGTCTCCATTGTTTAATCTATTGAACGTTGTTTCTAGTTGTCCAGTCCTTCTTTAGCAGTAGTCTCCATTGTTTAATCTATTGAACGTTGTTTCTAGTTGTTCAGTCCTTCTTTAGCAGTAGTCTCCATTGTTTAATCTATTGAACGTTGTTTCTAGTTGTTCAGTCCTTCTTTATCAGTAGTCTCCATTGTTTAATTTACTGGATGTTGTTTCTAGTTGACCAGTCCTTCTTTATCAGTAGTCTCCATTGTTTAATCTATTGAACGTTGTTTCTAGTTGTCCAGTCCTTCTTTAGCAGTAGTCTCCATTGTTTAATCTATTGAACGTTGTTTCTAGTTGTTCAGTCTTTTTTATCAGTAGTCTCCATTGTTTAATCTATTGAACGTTGTTTCTAGTTGTCCAGTCCTTTTTTCTCAGTAGTCTCCATTGTTTAATCTATTGAACGTTGTTTCTAGTTGTCCAGTCCTTCTTTAGCAGTAGTCTCCATTGTTTAATCTATTGAACGTTGTTTCTAGTTGTCCAGTTCTTCTTTCTCAGTAGTCTCCATTGTTTAATCTATTGAACGTTGTTTCTAGTTGTTCAGTCCTTCTTTATCAGTAGTCTCCATTGTTTAATTTACTGGATGTTGTTTCTAGTTGTCCAGTCCTTCTTTATCAGTAGTCTCCATTGTTTAATCTATTGAACGTTGTTTCTAGTTGTCCAGTCCTTCTTTAGCAGTAGTCTCCATTGTTTAATCTATTGAACGTTGTTTCTAGTTGTTCAGTCCTTCTTTATCAGTAGTCTCCATTGTTTAATTTACTGGATGTTGTTTCTAGTTGTCCAGTCCTTCTTTATCAGTAGTCTCCATTGTTTAATCTATTGAACGTTGTTTCTAGTTGTCCAGTCCTTCTTTAGCAGTAGTCTCCATTGTTTAATCTATTGAACGTTGTTTCTAGTTGTTCAGTCCTTCTTTATCAGTAGTCTCCATTGTTTAATCTATTGAATGTTGTTTCTAGTTGTCCAGTCCTTCTTTCTCAGTAGTCTCCATTGTTTAATCTATTGAACGTTGTTTCTAGTTGTCCAGTCCTTCTTTAGCAGTAGTCTCCATTGTTTAATCTATTGAACGTTGTTTCTAGTTGTTCAGTCCTTCTTTATCAGTAGTCTCCATTGTTTAATTTATTGATGTTGTTTCTAGTTGTCCAGTCCTTCTTTATCAGTAGTCTCCATTGTTTAATCTATTGAACGTTGTTTCTAGTTGTCCAGTCCTTCTTTAGCAGTAGTCTCCATTGTTTAATCTATTGAACGTTGTTTCTAGTTGTTCAGTCCTTCTTTATCAGTAGTCTCCATTGTTTAATCTATTGAACGTTGTTTCTAGTTGTCCAGTCCTTCTTTCTCAGTAGTCTCCATTGTTTAATCTATTGAACGTTGTTTCTAGTTGTTCAGTCCTTCTTTATCAGTAGTCTCCATTGTTTAATTTACTGGATGTTGTTTCTAGTTGTCCAGTCCTTCTTTATCAGTAGTCTCCATTGTTTAATCTATTGAACGTTGTTTCTAGTTGTCCAGTCCTTCTTTAGCAGTAGTCTCCATTGTTTAATCTATTGAACGTTGTTTCTAGTTGTTCAGTCCTTCTTTCTCAGTAGTCTCCATTGTTTAATCTATTGAACGTTGTTTCTAGTTGTCCAGTCCTTCTTTCTCAGTTGTCTCCATTGTTTAATCTATTGAACGTTGTTTCTAGTTGTCCAGTCCTTTTTAGCAGTAGTCTCCATTGTTTAATCTATTGAACGTTGTTTCTAGTTGTTCAGTCCTTCTTTATCAGTAGTCTCCATTGTTTAATTTACTGGATGTTGTTTCTAGTTGTCCAGTCCTTCTTTATCAGTAGTCTCCATTGTTTAATCTATTGAACGTTGTTTCTAGTTGTCCAGTCCTTCTTTAGCAGTAGTCTCCATTGTTTAATCTATTGAACGTTGTTTCTAGTTGTTCAGTCCTTCTTTATCAGTAGTCTCCATTGTTTAATCTATTGAACGTTGTTTCTAGTTGTCCAGTCCTTCTTTAGCAGTAGTCTCCATTGTTTAATCTATTGAACGTTGTTTCTAGTTGTTCAGTCCTTCTTTATCAGTAGTCTCCATTGTTTAATGTACTGGATGTTGTTTCTAGTTGTCCAGTCCTTCTTTATCAGTAGTCTCCATTGTTTAATCTATTGAACGTTGTTTCTAGTTGTCCAATCCTTCTTTAGCACTAGTCTCCATTGTTTAATCTATTGAACGTTGTTTCTAGTTGTTCAGTCCTTCTTTAGCAGTAGTCTCCATTGTTTAATCTATTGAACGTTGTTTCTAGTTGTTCAGTCCTTCTTTATCAGTAGTCTCCATTGTTTAATTTATTGAATGTTGTTTCTAGTTGTCCAGTCCTTCTTTATCAGTAGTCTCCATTGTTTAATCTATTGAACGTTGTTTCTTTGGTTCCAGTCCTTCTTCAGCAGTAGTCTCCATTGTTTAATCTATTGAACGTTGTTTCTAGTTGTTCAGTCCTTTTTTTATCAGTAGTCTCCATTGTAAAATCTATTGAACGTTGTTTCTAGTTGTCCAGTCCTTCTTTCTCAGTAGTCTCCATTGTTTAATCTATTGAACGTTGTTTCTAGTTGTCCAGTCCTTCTTTAGCAGTAGTCTCCATTGTTTAATCTATTGAACGTTGTTTCTAGTTGTCCAGTCCTTCTTTATCAGTAGTCTCCATTGTTTAATCTATTGAACGTTGTTTCTAGTTGTCCAGTCCTTCTTTAGCAGTAGTCTCCATTGTTTAATCTATTGAACGTTGTTTCTAGTTGTTCAGTCCTTCTTTATCAGTAGTCTCCATTGTTTAATCTATTGAACGTTGTTTCTAGTTGTCCAGTCCTTCTTTCTCAGTAGTCTCCATTGTTTAATCTATTGAACGTTGTTTCTAGTTGTCCAGTCCTTCTTTAGCAGTAGTCTCCATTGTTTAATCTATTGAACGTTGTTTCTAGTTGTTCAGTCCTTCTTTAGCAGTAGTCTCCATTGTTTAATCTATTGAACGTTGTTTCTAGTTGTTCAGTCCTTCTTTATCAGTAGTCTCCATTGTTTAATCTATTGAACGTTGTTTCTAGTTGTTCAGTCCTTCTTTAGCAGTAGTCTCCATTGTTTAATCTATTGAACGTTGTTTCTAGTTGTCCAGTCCTTCTTTATCAGTAGTCTCCATTGTTTAATTTACTGGATGTTGTTTCTAGTTGTCCAGTCCTTCTTTATCAGTAGTCTCCATTGTTTAATCTATTGAACGTTGTTTCTAGTTGTCCAGTCCTTCTTTAGCAGTAGTCTCCATTGTTTAATCTATTGAACGTTGTTTCTAGTTGTTCAGTCCTTCTTTATCAGTAGTCTCCATTGTTTAATTTACTGGATGTTGTTTCTAGTTGTCCAGTCCTTCTTTATCAGTAGTCTCCATTGTTTAATCTATTGAACGTTGTTTCTAGTTGTCCAGTCCTTCTTTAGCAGTAGTCTCCATTGTTTAATCTATTGAATGTTGTTTCTAGTTGTTCAGTCCTTCTTTATCAGTAGTCTCCATTGTTTAATCTATTGAACGTTGTTTCTAGTTGTCCAGTCCTTCTTTCTCAGTAGTCTCCATTGTTTAATCTATTGAACGTTATTTCTAGTTGTCCAGTCCTTCTTTAGCAGTAGTCTCCATTGTTTAATCTATTGAACGTTGTTTCTAGTTGTTCAGTCCTTCTTTATCAGTAGTCTCCATTGTTTAATTTACTGGATGTTGTTTCTAGTTGTCCAGTCCTTCTTTATCAGTAGTCTCCATTGTTTAATCTATTGAACGTTGTTTCTAGTTGTCCAGTCCTTCTTTAGCAGTAGTCTCCATTGTTTAATCTATTGAACGTTGTTTCTAGTTGTTCAGTCCTTCTTTA
This sequence comes from Tachypleus tridentatus, assembly GCF_004210375.1. Classification (NCBI taxonomy): domain Eukaryota; kingdom Metazoa; phylum Arthropoda; class Merostomata; order Xiphosura; family Limulidae; genus Tachypleus; species Tachypleus tridentatus. The sequence continues at coordinate 123,164,573 of NC_134836.1, read as the reverse complement.
TCAGTAGTCTCCATTGTTTAATTTACTGGATGTTGTTTCTAGTTGTCCAGTCCTTCTTTATCAGTAGTCTCCATTGTTTAATCTATTGAACGTTGTTTCTAGTTGTCCAGTCCTTCTTTAGCAGTAGTCTCCATTGTTTAATCTATTGAACGTTGTTTCTAGTTGTTCAGTCCTTCTTTATCAGTAGTCTCCATTGTTTAATCTATTGAACGTTGTTTCTAGTTGTCCAGTCCTTCTTTCTCAGTAGTCTCCATTGTTTAATCTATTGAACGTTGTTTCTAGTTGTCCAGTCCTTCTTTCTCAGTAGTCTCCATTGTTTAATCTATTGAACGTTGTTTCTAGTTGTCCAGTCCTTCTTTAGCAGTAGTCTCCATTGTTTAATCTATTGAACGTTGTTTCTAGTTGTTCAGTCCTTCTTTAGCAGTAGTCTCCATTGTTTAATCTATTGAACGTTGTTTCTAGTTGTTCAGTCCTTCTTTATCAGTAGTCTCCATTGTTTAATTTACTGGATGTTGTTTCTAGTTGTCCAGTCCTTCTTTATCAGTAGTCTCCATTGTTTAATCTATTGAACGTTGTTTCTAGTTGTCCAGTCCTTCTTTAGCAGTAGTCTCCATTGTTTAATCTATTGAACGTTGTTTCTAGTTGTTCAGTCCTTCTTTATCAGTAGTCTCCATTGTTTAATCTATTGAACGTTGTTTCTAGTTGTCTAGTCCTTCTTTCTCAGTAGTCTCCATTGTTTAATCTATTGAACGTTGTTTCTAGTTGTCCAGTCCTTCTTTAGCAGTAGTCTCCATTGTTTAATCTATTGAACGTTGTTTCTAGTTGTCCAGTTCTTCTTTCTCAGTAGTCTCCATTGTTTAATCTATTGAACGTTGTTTCTAGTTGTCCAGTCCTTCTTTATCAGTAGTCTCCATTGTTTAATTTACTGGATGTTGTTTCTAGTTGTCCAGTCCTTCTTTATCAGTAGTCTCCATTGTTTAATCTATTGAACGTTGTTTCTAGTTGTCCAGTCCTTCTTTAGCAGTAGTCTCCATTGTTTAATCTATTGAACGTTGTTTCTAGTTGTTCAGTCCTTCTTTATCAGTAGTCTCCATTGTTTAATTTACTGGATGTTGTTTCTAGTTGTCCAGTCCTTCTTTATCAGTAGTCTCCATTGTTTAATCTATTGAACGTTGTTTCTAGTTGTCCAGTTTTTCTTTAGCAGTAGTCTCCATTGTTTAATCTATTGAACGTTGTTTCTAGTTGTTCAGTCCTTCTTTATCAGTAGTCTCCATTGTTTAATCTATTGAACGTTGTTTCTAGTTGTCCAGTCCTTCTTTCTCAGTAGTCTCCATTGTTTAATCTATTGAACGTTGTTTCTAGTTGTCCAGTCCTTCTTTAGCAGTAGTCTCCATTGTTTAATCTATTGAACGTTGTTTCTAGTTGTTCAGTCCTTCTTTATCAGTAGTCTCCATTGTTTAATTTACTGGATGTTGTTTCTAGTTGTCCAGTCCTTCTTTATCAGTAGTCTCCATTGTTTAATCTATTGAACGTTGTTTCTAGTTGTCCAGTCCTTCTTTAGCAGTAGTCTCCATTGTTTAATCTATTGAACGTTGTTTCTAGTTGTTCAGTCCTTCTTTATCAGTAGTCTCCATTGTTTAATTTACTGGATGTTGTTTCTAGTTGTCCAGTCCTTCTTTATCAGTAGTCTCCATTGTTTAATCTATTGAACGTTGTTTCTAGTTGTCCAGTCCTTCTTTAGCAGTAGTCTCCATTGTTTAATCTATTGAACGTTGTTTCTAGTTGTTCAGTCCTTCTTTATCAGTAGTCTCCATTGTTTAATCTATTGAACGTTGTTTCTAGTTGTCCAGTCCTTCTTTCTCAGTAGTCTCCATTGTTTAATCTATTGAACGTTGTTTCTAGTTGTCCAGTCCTTCTTTCTCAGTAGTCTCCATTGTTTAATCTATTGAACGTTGTTTCTAGTTGTCCAGTCCTTCTTTAGCAGTAGTCTCCATTGTTTAATCTATTGAACGTTGTTTCTAGTTGTTCAGTCCTTCTTTAGCAGTAGTCTCCATTGTTTAATCTATTGAACGTTGTTTCTAGTTGTTCAGTCCTTCTTTATCAGTAGTCTCCATTGTTTAATTTACTGGATGTTGTTTCTAGTTGTCCAGTCCTTCTTTATCAGTAGTCTCCATTGTTTAATCTATTGAACGTTGTTTCTAGTTGTCCAGTCCTTCTTTAGCAGTAGTCTCCATTGTTTAATCTATTGAACGTTGTTTCTAGTTGTTCAGTCCTTCTTTATCAGTAGTCTCCATTGTTTAATCTATTGAACGTTGTTTCTAGTTGTCCAGTCCTTCTTTCTCAGTAGTCTCCATTGTTTAATCTATTGAACGTTGTTTCTAGTTGTCCAGTCCTTCTTTAGCAGTAGTCTCCATTGTTTAATCTATTGAACGTTGTTTCTAGTTGTTCAGTCCTTCTTTATCAGTAGTCTCCATTGTTTAATTTACTGGATGTTGTTTCTAGTTGTCCAGTCCTTCTTTATCAGTAGTCTCCATTGTTTAATCTATTGAACGTTGTTTCTAGTTGTCCAGTCCTTCTTTAGCAGTAGTCTCCATTGTTTAATCTATTGAACGTTGTTTCTAGTTGTTCAGTCCTTCTTTATCAGTAGTCTCCATTGTTTAATTTACTGGATGTTGTTTCTAGTTGTCCAGTCCTTTTTTATCAGTAGTCTCCATTGTTTAATCTATTGAACGTTGTTTCTAGTTGTCCAGTCCTTCTTTAGCAGTAGTCTCCATTGTTTAATCTATTGAACGTTGTTTCTAGTTGTTCAGTCCTTCTTTATCAGTAGTCTCCATTGTTTAATCTATTGAACGTTGTTTCTAGTTGTCCAGTCCTTCTTTCTCAGTAGTCTCCATTGTTTAATCTATTGAACGTTGTTTCTAGTTGTCCAGTCCTTCTTTCTCAGTAGTCTCCATTGTTTAATCTATTGAACGTTGTTTCTAGTTGTCCAGTCCTTCTTTAGCAGTAGTCTCCATTGTTTAATCTATTGAACGTTGTTTCTAGTTGTTCAGTCCTTCTTTAGCAGTAGTCTCCATTGTTTAATCTATTGAACGTTGTTTCTAGTTGTTCAGTCCTTCTTTATCAGTAGTCTCCATTGTTTAATTTACTGGATGTTGTTTCTAGTTGACCAGTCCTTCTTTATCAGTAGTCTCCATTGTTTAATCTATTGAACGTTGTTTCTAGTTGTCCAGTCCTTCTTTAGCAGTAGTCTCCATTGTTTAATCTATTGAACGTTGTTTCTAGTTGTTCAGTCCTTCTTTATCAGTAGTCTCCATTGTTTAATCTATTGAACGTTGTTTCTAGTTGTCTAGTCCTTCTTTCTCAGTGGTCTCCATTGTTTAATCTATTTAACGTTGTTTCTAGTTGTCCAGTCCTTCTTTAGCAGTAGTCTCCATTGTTTAATCTATTGAACGTTGTTTCTAGTTGTCCAGTTCTTCTTTCTCAGTAGTCTCCATTGTTTAATCTATTGAACGTTGTTTCTAGTTGTCCAGTCCTTTTTTAGCAGTAGTCTCCATTGTTTAATCTATTGAACGTTGTTTCTAGTTGTCCAGTCCTTCTTTATCAGTAGTCTCCATTGTTTAATCTATTGAACGTTGTTTTAGTTGTCCAGTCCTTCTTTAGCAGTAGTCTCCATTGTTTAATCTATTGAACGTTGTTTCTAGTTGTTCAGTCCTTCTTTATCAGTAGTCTCCATTGTTTAATCTATTGAACGTTGTTTCTAGTTGTGCAGTCCTTCCTTCTCAGTAGTCTCCATTGTTTAATCTATTGAACGTTGTTTCTAGTTGTCCAGTCCTTCTTTAGCAGTAGTCTCCATTGTTTAATCTATTGAACGTTGTTTCTAGTTGTTCAGTCCTTCTTTAGCAGTAGTCTCCATTGTTTAATCTATTGAACGTTGTTTCTAGTTGTTCAGTCCTTCTTTATCAGTAGTCTCCATTGTTTAATCTACTGGATGTTGTTTCTAGTTGTCCAGTCCTTCTTTATCAGTAGTCTCCATTGTTTAATCTATTGAACGTTGTTTCTAGTTGTCCAGTCCTTCTTTAGCAGTAGTCTCCATTGTTTAATCTATTGAACGTTGTTTCTAGTTGTTCAGTCCTTCTTTATCAGTAGTCTCCATTGTTTAATCTATTGAACGTTGTTTCTAGTTGTCCAGTCCTTTTTTTCTCAGTAGTCTCCATTGTTTAATCTATTGAACGTTGTTTCTAGTTGTCCAGTCCTTCTTTAGCAGTAGTCTCCATTGTTTAATCTATTGAACGTTGTTTCTAGTTGTTCAGTCCTTCTTTATCAGTAGTCTCCATTGTTTAATCTATTGAATGTTGTTTCTAGTTGTCCAGTCCTTCTTTCTCAGTAGTCTCCATTGTTTAATCTATTGAACGTTGTTTCTAGTTGTCCATTCCTTCTTTAGCAGTAGTCTCCATTGTTTAATCTATTGAACGTTGTTTCTAGTTGTTCAGTCCTTCTTTATCAGTAGTCTCCATTGTTTAATTTACTGGATGTTGTTTCTAGTTGTCCAGTCCTTCTTTATCAGTAGTCTCCATTGTTTAATCTATTGAACGTTGTTTCTAGTTGTCCAGTCCTTCTTTAGCAGTAGTCTCCATTGTTTAATCTATTGAACGTTGTTTCTAGTTGTTCAGTCCTTCTTTATCAGTAGTCTCCATTGTTTAATCTATTGAACGTTGTTTCTAGTTGTCCAGTCCTTCTTTCTCAGTAGTCTCCATTGTTTAATCTATTGAACGTTGTTTCTAGTTGTTCAGTCCTTCTTTATCAGTAGTCTCCATTGTTTAATTTACTGGATGTTGTTTCTAGTTGTCCAGTCCTTCTTTATCAGTAGTCTCCATTGTTTAATCTATTGAACGTTGTTTCTAGTTGTCCAGTCCTTCTTTAGCAGTAGTCTCCATTGTTTAATCTATTGAACGTTGTTTCTAGTTGTTCAGTCCTTCTTTCTCAGTAGTCTCCATTGTTTAATCTATTGAACGTTGTTTCTAGTTGTCCAGTCCTTCTTTCTCAGTTGTCTCCATTGTTTAATCTATTGAACGTTGTTTCTAGTTGTCCAGTCCTTTTTTAGCAGTAGTCTCCATTGTTTAATCTATTGAACGTTGTTTCTAGTTGTTCAGTCCTTCTTTATCAGTAGTCTCCATTGTTTAATTTACTGGATGTTGTTTCTAGTTGTCCAGTCCTTCTTTATCAGTAGTCTCCATTGTTTAATCTATTGAACGTTGTTTCTAGTTGTCCAGTCCTTCTTTAGCAGTAGTCTCCATTGTTTAATCTATTGAACGTTGTTTCTAGTTGTTCAGTCCTTCTTTATCAGTAGTCTCCATTGTTTAATCTATTGAACGTTGTTTCTAGTTGTCCAGTCCTTCTTTAGCAGTAGTCTCCATTGTTTAATCTATTGAACGTTGTTTCTAGTTGTTCAGTCCTTCTTTATCAGTAGTCTCCATTGTTTAATGTACTGGATGTTGTTTCTAGTTGTCCAGTCCTTCTTTATCAGTAGTCTCCATTGTTTAATCTATTGAACGTTGTTTCTAGTTGTCCAGTCCTTCTTTAGCAGTAGTCTCCATTGTTTAATCTATTGAACGTTGTTTCTAGTTGTTCAGTCCTTCTTTAGCAGTAGTCTCCATTGTTTAATCTATTGAACGTTGTTTCTAGTTGTTCAGTCCTTCTTTATCAGTAGTCTCCATTGTTTAATTTACTGGATGTTGTTTCTAGTTGTCCAGTCCTTCTTTATCAGTAGTCTCCATTGTTTAATCTATTGAACGTTGTTTCTTTGGTTCCAGTCCTTCTTCAGCAGTAGTCTCCATTGTTTAATCTATTGAACGTTGTTTCTAGTTGTTCAGTCCTTTTTTATCAGTAGTCTCCATTGTTTAATCTATTGAACGTTGTTTCTAGTTGTCCAGTCCTTCTTTCTCAGTAGTCTCCATTGTTTAATCTATTGAACGTTGTTTCTAGTTGTCCAGTCCTTCTTTAGCAGTAGTCTCCATTGTTTAATCTATTGAACGTTGTTTCTAGTTGTCCAGTTCTTCTTTCTCAGTAGTCTCCATTGTTTAATCTATTGAACGTTGTTTCTAGTTGTCCAGTCCTTCTTTAGCAGTAGTCTCCATTGTTTAATCTATTGAACGTTGTTTCTAGTTGTTCAGTCCTTCTTTATCAGTAGTCTCCATTGTTTAATCTATTGAACGTTGTTTCTAGTTGTCCAGTTCTTCTTTCTCAGTAGTCTCCATTGTTTAATCTATTGAACGTTGTTTCTAGTTGTCCAGTCCTTCTTTAGCAGTAGTCTCCATTGTTTAATCTATTGAACGTTGTTTCTAGTTGTTCAGTCCTTCTTTAGCAGTAGTCTCCATTGTTTAATCTATTGAACGTTGTTTCTAGTTGTTCAGTCCTTCTTTATCAGTAGTCTCCATTGTTTAATCTATTGAACGTTGTTTCTAGTTGTTCAGTCCTTCTTTAGCAGTAGTCTCCATTGTTTAATCTATTGAACGTTGTTTCTAGTTGTCCAGTCCTTCTTTATCAGTAGTCTCCATTGTTTAATTTACTGGATGTTGTTTCTAGTTGTCCAGTCCTTCTTTATCAGTAGTCTCCATTGTTTAATCTATTGAACGTTGTTTCTAGTTGTCCAGTCCTTCTTTAGCAGTAGTCTCCATTGTTTAATCTATTGAACGTTGTTTCTAGTTGTTCAGTCCTTCTTTATCAGTAGTCTCCATTGTTTAATTTACTGGATGTTGTTTCTAGTTGTCCAGTCCTTCTTTATCAGTAGTCTCCATTGTTTAATCTATTGAACGTTGTTTCTAGTTGTCCAGTCCTTCTTTAGAGTAGTCTCCATTGTTTAATCTATTGAATGTTGTTTCTAGTTGTTCAGTCCTTCTTTATCAGTAGTCTCCATTGTTTAATCTATTGAACGTTGTTTCTAGTTGTCCAGTCCTTCTTTCTCAGTAGTCTCCATTGTTTAATCTATTGAACGTTATTTCTAGTTGTCCAGTCCTTCTTTAGCAGTAGTCTCCATTGTTTAATCTATTGAACGTTGTTTCTAGTTGTTCAGTCCTTCTTTATCAGTAGTCTCCATTGTTTAATTTACTGGATGTTGTTTCTAGTTGTCCAGTCCTTCTTTATCAGTAGTCTCCATTGTTTAATCTATTGAACGTTGTTTCTAGTTGTCCAGTCCTTCTTTAGCAGTAGTCTCCATTGTTTAATCTATTGAACGTTGTTTCTAGTTGTTCAGTCCTTCTTTATCAGTAGTCTCCATTGTTTAATTTACTGGATGTTGTTTCTAGTTGTCCAGTCCTTCTTTATCAGTAGTCTCCATTGTTTAATCTATTGAACGTTGTTTCTAGTTGTCCAGTCCTTCTTTAGCAGTAGTCTCCATTGTTTAATCTATTGAACGTTGTTTCTAGTTGTTCAGTCCTTCTTTATCAGTAGTCTCCATTGTTTAATCTATTGAACGTTGTTTCTAGTTGTCCAGTCCTTCTTTCTCAGTAGTCTCCATTGTTTAATCTATTGAACGTTGTTTCTAGTTGTCCAGTCCTTCTTTCTCAGTAGTCTCCATTGTTTAATCTATTGAACGTTGTTTCTAGTTGTCCAGTCCTTCTTTAGCAGTAGTCTCCATTGTTTAATCTATTGAACGTTGTTTCTAGTTGTTCAGTCCTTCTTTAGCAGTAGTCTCCATTGTTTAATCTATTGAACGTTGTTTCTAGTTGTTCAGTCCTTCTTTATCAGTAGTCTCCATTGTTTAATTTACTGGATGTTGTTTCTAGTTGACCAGTCCTTCTTTATCAGTAGTCTCCATTGTTTAATCTATTGAACGTTGTTTCTAGTTGTCCAGTCCTTCTTTAGCAGTAGTCTCCATTGTTTAATCTATTGAACGTTGTTTCTAGTTGTTCAGTCCTTCTTTATCAGTAGTCTCCATTGTTTAATCTATTGAACGTTGTTTCTAGTTGTCTAGTCCTTCTTTCTCAGTGGTCTCCATTGTTTAATCTATTTAACGTTGTTTCTAGTTGTCCAGTCCTTCTTTAGCAGTAGTCTCCATTGTTTAATCTATTGAACGTTGTTTCTAGTTGTCCAGTTCTTCTTTCTCAGTAGTCTCCATTGTTTAATCTATTGAACGTTGTTTCTAGTTGTCCAGTCCTTCTTTATCAGTAGTCTCCATTGTTTAATTTACTGGATGTTGTTTCTAGTTGTCCAGTCCTTCTTTATCAGTAGTCTCCATTGTTTAATCTATTGAACGTTGTTTCTAGTTGTCCAGTCCTTCTTTAGCAGTAGTCTCCATTGTTTAATCTATTGAACGTTGTTTCTAGTTGTTCAGTCCTTCTTTATCAGTAGTCTCCATTGTTTAATTTACTGGATGTTGTTTCTAGTTGTCCAGTCCTTCTTTATCAGTAGTCTCCATTGTTTAATCTATTGAACGTTGTTTCTAGTTGTCCAGTCCTTCTTTAGGAGTAGTCTCCATTGTTTAATCTATTGAATGTTGTTTCTAGTTGTTCAGTCCTTCTTTATCAGTAGTCTCCATTGTTTAATCTATTGAACGTTGTTTCTAGTTGTCCAGTCCTTCTTTCTCAGTAGTCTCCATTGTTTAATCTATTGAACGTTATTTCTAGTTGTCCAGTCCTTCTTTAGCAGTAGTCTCCATTGTTTAATCTATTGAACGTTGTTTCTAGTTGTTCAGTCCTTCTTTATCAGTAGTCTCCATTGTTTAATTTACTGGATGTTGTTTCTAGTTGTCCAGTCCTTCTTTATCAGTAGTCTCCATTGTTTAATCTATTGAACGTTGTTTCTAGTTGTCCAGTCCTTCTTTAGCAGTAGTCTCCATTGTTTAATCTATTGAACGTTGTTTCTAGTTGTTCAGTCCTTCTTTATCAGTAGTCTCCATTGTTTAATTTACTGGATGTTGTTTCTAGTTGTCCAGTCCTTCTTTATCAGTAGTCTCCATTGTTTAATCTATTGAACGTTGTTTCTAGTTGTCCAGTCCTTCTTTAGCAGTAGTCTCCATTGTTTAATCTATTGAACGTTGTTTCTAGTTGTTCAGTCCTTCTTTATCAGTAGTCTCCATTGTTTAATCTATTGAACGTTGTTTCTAGTTGTCCAGTCCTTCTTTCTCAGTAGTCTCCATTGTTTAATCTATTGAACGTTGTTTCTAGTTGTCCAGTCCTTCTTTCTCAGTAGTCTCCATTGTTTAATCTATTGAACGTTGTTTCTAGTTGTCCAGTCCTTCTTTAGCAGTAGTCTCCATTGTTTAATCTATTGAACGTTGTTTCTAGTTGTTCAGTCCTTCTTTAGCAGTAGTCTCCATTGTTTAATCTATTGAACGTTGTTTCTAGTTGTTCAGTCCTTCTTTATCAGTAGTCTCCATTGTTTAATTTACTGGATGTTGTTTCTAGTTGACCAGTCCTTCTTTATCAGTAGTCTCCATTGTTTAATCTATTGAACGTTGTTTCTAGTTGTCCAGTCCTTCTTTAGCAGTAGTCTCCATTGTTTAATCTATTGAACGTTGTTTCTAGTTGTTCAGTCCTTCTTTATCAGTAGTCTCCATTGTTTAATCTATTGAACGTTGTTTCTAGTTGTCTAGTCCTTCTTTCTCAGTGGTCTCCATTGTTTAATCTATTTAACGTTGTTTCTAGTTGTCCAGTCCTTCTTTAGCAGTAGTCTCCATTGTTTAATCTATTGAACGTTGTTTCTAGTTGTCCAGTTCTTCTTTCTCAGTAGTCTCCATTGTTTAATCTATTGAACGTTGTTTCTAGTTGTTCAGTCCTTCTTTATCAGTAGTCTCCATTGTTTAATTTACTGGATGTTGTTTCTAGTTGTCCAGTCCTTCTTTATCAGTAGTCTCCATTGTTTAATCTATTGAACGTTGTTTCTAGTTGTCCAGTCCTTCTTTAGCAGTAGTCTCCATTGTTTAATCTATTGAACGTTGTTTCTAGTTGTTCAGTCCTTCTTTATCAGTAGTCTCCATTGTTTAATTTACTGGATGTTGTTTCTAGTTGTCCAGTCCTTCTTTATCAGTAGTCTCCATTGTTTAATCTATTGAACGTTGTTTCTAGTTGTCCAGTCCTTCTTTAGCAGTAGTCTCCATTGTTTAATCTATTGAACGTTGTTTCTAGTTGTTCAGTCCTTCTTTATCAGTAGTCTCCATTGTTTAATCTATTGAATGTTGTTTCTAGTTGTCCAGTCCTTCTTTCTCAGTAGTCTCCATTGTTTAATCTATTGAACGTTGTTTCTAGTTGTCCAGTCCTTCTTTAGCAGTAGTCTCCATTGTTTAATCTATTGAACGTTGTTTCTAGTTGTGCAGTCCTTCTTTATCAGTAGTCTCCATTGTTTAATTTACTGGATGTTGTTTCTAGTTGTCCAGTCCTTCTTTATCAGTAGTCTCCATTGTTTAATCTATTGAACGTTGTTTCTAGTTGTCCAGTCCTTCTTTAGCAGTAGTCTCCATTGTTTAATCTATTGAACGTTGTTTCTAGTTGTTCAGTCCTTCTTTATCAGTAGTCTCCATTGTTTAATTTACTGGATGTTGTTTCTAGTTGTCCAGTCCTTCTTTATCAGTAGTCTCCATTGTTTAATCTATTGAACGTTTTTTCTAGTTGTCCAGTCCTTTTTTAGCAGTAGTCTCCATTGTTTAATCTATTGAACGTTGTTTCTAGTTGTCCAGTCCTTCTTTAGCAGTAGTCTCCATTGTTTAATCTATTGAACGTTGTTTCTAGTTGTCCAGTTCTTCTTTCTCAGTAGTCTTCATTGTTTAATCTATTGAACGTTGTTTCTAGTTGTCCAGTTCTTCTTTAGCAGTTGTCTCCATTGTTTAATCTATTGAACGTTGTTTCTAGTTGTTCAGTCCTTCTTTAGCAGTAGTCTCCATTGTTTAATCTATTGAACGTTGTTTCTGGTTGTTCAGTCATTCTTTATCAGTAGTCTCCATTGTTTAATTTACTGGATGTTGTTTCTAGTTGTCCAGTTCTTCTTTATCAGTAGTCTCCACTGTTTAATCTATTGAACGTTGTTTCTAGTTGTCCAGTCCTTCTTTAGCAGTAGTCTCCATTGTTTAATCTATTGAACGTTGTTTCTAGTTGTTCAGTCCTTCTTTATCAGTAGTCTCCATTGTTTAATCTATTGAACGTTGTTTCTAGTTGTCCAGTCCTTCTTTCTCAGTAGTCTCCATTGTTTAATCTATTGAACGTTGTTTCTAGTTGTCCAGTCCTTCTTTAGCAGTAGTCTCCATTGTTTAATCTATTGAACGTTGTTTCTAGTTGTCCAGTTCTTCTTTCTCAGTAGTCTTCATTGTTTAATCTATTGAACGTTGTTTCTAGTTGTCCAGTCCTTCTTTAGCAGTAGTCTCCATTGTTTAATCTATTGAACGTTGTTTCTAGTTGTTCAGTCCTTCTTTATCAGTAGTCTCCATTGTTTAATCTATTGAACGTTGTTTCTAGTTGTTCAGTTCTTCTTTAACAGTAGTCTCCATTGTTTAATCTATTGAACGTTGTTTCTAGTTGTCCAGTTCTTCTTTCTCAGTAGTCTCCATTGTTTAATCTATTGAACGTTGTTTCTAGTTGTCCAGTCCTTCTTTAGCAGTAGTCTCCATTGTTTAATCTATTGAACGTTGTTTCTAGTTGTTCAGTCCTTCTTTAGCAGTAGTCTCCATTGTTTAATCTATTGAACGTTGTTTCTAGTTGTCCAGTCCTTCTTTCTCAATAGTCTCCATTGTTTAATCTATTGAACGTTGTTTCTAGTTGTTCAGTCCTTCTTTAGCAGTAGTCTCCATTGTTTAATTTACTGGATGTTGTTTCTAGTTGTCCAGTCCTTCTTTATCAGTAGTCTCCATTGTTTAATTTACTGGATGTTGTTTCTAGTTGTCCAGTCCTTCTTTAACAGTAGTCTCCATTGTTTAATCTATTGAACGTTGTTTCTAGTTGTCCAGTCCTTCTTTAGCAGTAGTCTCCATTGTTTAATCTATTGAACGTTGTTTTTATTTGTCCAGTTCTTTCTTGGCAGTATTTTCTATTGTTGAATCTATTTAATGTTGTGTCTAGTTGTCCAGTCTCCTCTATGTTGTTGTCTGTTACCCAATGTTCTTATCATGGGTCTCCACTATTTTATTGGTATGCTGTTGTCTGTTTCCCATGTTCTTATCATGGGTCTCTACTATTTTATTAGTATGTTGTTGTCTGTTACCCAATGTTCTTATCATGGGTCTCCACTATTTTATTGGTATGTTGTTGTTTGTTACCCAATGTTCTTATCATAGGTCTCCACTATTTTATTGGTATGTTGTTGTCTGTTATCCAATGTTCTTATCATAGGTCTCCACTATTTTATTGGTATGTTGTTGTCTGTTACCTAATGTTCTTATCATGGGTCTCCACTATTTTATTGGTATGTTGTTGTCTGTTACCCAATGTTCGTATCATGGGTCTCCACTATTTTATTGGTATGTTGTTGTCTCTTACCCAATGTTCTTATCGTGTATCTCCACTATTTTATTGGTATGTTGTTGTCTGTTTCCCATTGTTCTTATCATAGGTCTCCACTATTTTATTGGTATGTTGTTGTCTGTTACCCAATGTTCTTATGATGGGTCTCCACTATTATATTGGTGTGTTGTTGTCTGTTACCCAATGTTCTTATCATAGGTCTCCACTATTTTATTGGTATGTTGTTGTCTGTTACCTAATGTTCTTATCATGTGTCTCCACTATTTTATTGGTATGTTGTTGTCTGTTACCCAATGTTCTTATCATGGGTCTCCACTATTTTATTGGTATGTTGTTGTCTCTTACCCAATGTTCTTATCATAGGTCTCTACTATTTTATTGGTATGTTGTTGTCTCTTACCCAATGTTCTTATCATAGGTCTCCACTATTTTATTGGTATGTTGTTGTCTGTTACCCAATGTTCTTATCATGGGTCTCCACTATTATATTGGTGTGTTGTTGTCTCTTACCCAATGTTCTTATCATAGGTCTCTACTATTTTATTGGTATGTTGTTGTCTGTTACCCAATGTTCTTATCATGGGTCTCCACTATTATATTGGTGTGTTGTTGTCTGTTACCCAATGTTCTTATCATGGGTCTCCACTGTTTTATTGGTATGTTGTTGTCTGTTACCCAATGTTCTTATCATGTGTCTCCACTATTTTATTGGTATGTTGTTGTCTGTTACCCAATGTTCTTATCATGTGTCTCCACTATTTTATTGGTATGTTGTTGTCTCTTACCCAATGTTCTTATCATAGGTCTCCACTATTTTATTGGTATGTTGTTGTCTGTTACTCAATGTTCTTATCATGGGTCTCCACTATTTTATCGATGTGTTGTTGTCTGTTATCCAATGTTCTTATCATGGGTCTCCACTATTTTATTGGTGTGTTGTTGTCTGTTACCCAATGTTCTTATCATGGGTCTCCACTATTTTATTGGTATGTTGTTGTCTGTTACCCAATGTTCTTATCATGGGTCTCTACTATTTTATTGGTATGTTGTTGTCTGTTACTCAATGTTCTTATCATGGGTCTCCACTATTATATTGATGTGTTGTTGTCTGTTACCCAATGTTCTTATCATGGGTCTCCACTATTTTATTGGTATGTTGTTGTCTCTTACCCAATGTTCTTATCATAGGTCTCTACTATTTTATTGGTATGTTGTGTCTGTTACCCAATGTTCTTATCATGTGTCTCCACTATTATATTGGTGTGTTGTTGTCTCTTACTTAATGTTCTTATCATAGGTCTCTACTATTTTATTGGAATGTTGTTGTCTCTTACCCAATGTTTTTATCATAGGTCTCCACTATTTTATTGGTATGTTGTTGTCTGTTACCCAATGTTCTTATCATGGGTCTCCACTATTATATTGGTGTGTTGTTGTCTGTTACCCAAAGTTCTTATCATGGGTCTCCACTATTTTATTGGTATGTTGTTGTCTGTTACCCAATGTTCTTATCATGGGTCTCCACTATTATATTGGTGTGTTGTTGTCTGTTACCCAATGTTCTTATCATGGGTCTCCACTATTTTATTGGTATGTTGTTTTCTGTTACCCAATGTTCTTATCATAGGTCTCCACTATTTTATTGGTATGTTGTTGTCTGCTACCCAATGTTCTTATCATGTGTCTCCACTATTTTATTGGTATGTTGTTGTCTCTTACCCAATGTTCTTATCATAGGTCTCCACTATTTTATTGGTATGTTGTTGTCTGTTACTCAATTTTCTTATCATGGGTCTCCACTATTTTATCGATGTTTTTTGTCTGTTATCCAATATTCTTATCATGGGTCTCCACTATTTTATTGGTGTGTTGTTGTCTGTTACCCAATGTTCTTATCATGGGTCTCCACTATTTTATTGGTATGTTGTTGTCTGTTACCCAATGTTCTTATCATGGGTCTCTACTATTTTTTTGGTATGTTGTTGTCTGTTACTCAATGTTCTTATCATGGGTCTCCACTCTTTTATCGATGTGTTGTTGTCTCTTATCCAATGTTCTTATCATGGGTCTCCACTATTTTATTGGTGTGTTGTTGTCTGTTACCCAATGTTCTTATCATGGGTCTCTACTATTTTATTGGTATGTTGTTGTCTGTTACTCAATGTTCTTATCATGGGTCTCCACTATTATATTGATGTGTTGTTGTTTGTTACCCAATGTTCTTATCATGGGTCTCCACTATTTTATTGGTATGTTGTTGTCTCTTACCCAATGTTCTTATCATAGGTCTCTACTATTTTATTGGTATGTTGTTGTCTGTTACCCAATGTTCTTATCATGTGTCTCCACTATTTTATTGGTATGTGTTTGTCTGTTACCCAATGTTCTTATCATGGGTCTCCACTATTATATTGGTGTGTTGTTGTCTCTTACTTAATGTTCTTATCATAGGTCTCTACTATTTTATTGAAATGTTGTTGTCTCTTACCCAATGTTCTTATCATAGGTCTCCACTATTTTATTGGTATGTTGTTGTCTGTTACCCAATGTTCTTATCATGGGTCTCCACTATTATATTGGTGTGTTGTTGTCTGTTACCCAATGTTCTTATCATGGGTCTCCACTATTTTATTGGTATGTTGTTGTCTGTTACCCAATGTTCTTATCATGGGTCTCCACTATTATATTGGTGTGTTGTTGTCTGTTACCCAATGTTCTTATCATGGGTCTCCACTATTTTATTGGTATGTTGTTGTCTGTTACCCAATGTTCTTATCATAGGTCTCCACTATTTTATTGGTATGTTGTTGTCTGTTACCCAATGTTCTTATCATGTGTCTCCACTATTTTATTGGTATGTTGTTGTCTCTTACCCAATGTTCTTATCATAGATCTCCACTATTTTATTGGTATGTTGTTGTCTGTTACTCAATGTTCTTATCATGGGTCTCCACTATTTTATCGATGTTTTTTTGTCTGTTATCCAATATTCTTATCATGGGTCTCTACTATTTTTTTGGTATGTTGTTGTCTGTTACTCAATGTTCTTATCATGGGTCTCCACTATTTTATCGATGTGTTGTTGTCTGTTATCCAATGTTCTTATCATGGGTCTCCACTATTTTATTGGTATGTTGTTGTCTGTTACCCAATGTTCTTATCATGGGTCTCTACTATTTTTTTGGTATGTTGTTGTCTGTTACTCAATGTTCTTATCATGGGTCTCCACTATTTTATCGATGTGTTGTTGTCTGTTATCCAATGTTCTTATCATGGGTCTCCACTATTTTATTGGTGTGTTGTTGTCTGTTATCCAGTGTTCTTATCATGGGTCTCCACTATTTTATTGGTATGTTGTTGTCTGTTACTCAATGTTCTTATCTTGGGTCTCCACTATTTTATCGATGTGTTGTTGTCTGTTACCCAATGTTCTTATCATGGGTCTCTACTATTTTATTGGTATGTTGTTGTCTGTTATCCAATGTTCTTATCATAGGTCTCCACTATTTTATTGGTATGTTGTTGTCTGTTACCCAATGTTCTTATCATGGGTCTCTACTATTTTATTGGTATGTTGTTGTCTCTTACCCAATGTTCTTATCATGTGTCTCCACTATTTTATTGGTATGTTGTTGTCTGTTACCCAATGTTCTTATCATGGGTCTCCACTATTTTATCGATGTGTTGTTGTTTGTTATCCAATGTTCTTATCATGGGTCTCCACTATTTTTTTGGTGTTTTGTTGTCTGTTACCCAATGTTCTTATCATGGGTCTCCACTATTTTATCGATGTGTTGTTGTTTGTTATCCAATGTTCTTATCATGGGTCTCCACTATTTTATTGGTGTTTTGTTGTCTGTTACCCAATGTTCTTATCATGGGTCTCCACTATTTTATTAGTATGCTGTTGTCTGTTACCCAATGTTCTTATCATGGGTCTCCACTATTTTGTTGATGTGTTGTTGTCTGTTACCCAATGTTCTTATCATGGGTCTCTACTATTTTATTGGTATGTTGTTGTCTGTTACCCAATGTTCTTATCATGGGTCTCTACTATTTTATTGGTATGTAGTTGTCTGTTACTCAATGTTCTTATCATGTGTCTCCACTATTATATTGGTATGTTGTTGTCTGTTACCCATTGTTCTTATCATGGGTCTCCACTATTTTATTGCTGTGTTGTTGTTTGTTACCCATTGTTCTTATCATGGGTCTCCACTATTTTATTGGTGTGTTGTTGTCTGTTACCCAATGTTCTTATCATGGGTCTCCACTATTTTATTGGTATGTTGTTGTCTGTTACTCAATGTTCTTATCATGGGTCTCCACTATTTTATCGATGTGTTGTTGTCTGTTATCCAATGTTCTTATCATGGGTCTCCACTATTTTATTGGTGTGTTGTTGTCTGTTACCCAATGTTCTTATCATGGGTCTCCACTATTTTATTGGTATGTTGTTGTCTGTTACCCAATGTTCTTATCATGGGTCTCTACTATTTTATTGGTATGTTGTTGTCTGTTACTCAATGTTCTTATCATGGGTCTCCACTATTATATTGATGTGTTGTTGTCTGTTACCCAATGTTCTTATCATGGGTCTCCACTATTTTATTGGTATGTTGTTGTCTCTTACCCAATGTTCTTGTCATAGGTCTCTACTATTTTATTGGTATGTTGTTGTCTGTTACCCAATGTTCTTATCATGTGTCTCCACTATTTTATTGGTATGTGTTTGTCTGTTACCCAATGTTCTTATCATGGGTCTGCACTATTATATTGGTGTGTTGTTGTCTCTTACCCAATGTTTTTATCATAGGTCTCCACTATTTTATTGGTATGTTGTTGTCTGTTACCCAATGTTCTTATCATGGGTCTCCACTATTATATTGGTGTGTTGTTGTCTGTTACCCAATGTTCTTATCATGGGTCTCCACTATTTTATTGGTATGTTGTTGTCTGTTACCCAATGTTCTTATCATGGGTCTCCACTATTTTATTGGTGTGTTGTTGTTGTCTGTTACCCAATGTTCTTATCATGGGTCTCCACTATTTTATTGGTATGTTGTTTTCTGTTACCCAATGTTCTTATCATAGGTCTCCACTATTTTATTGGTATGTTGTTGTCTGTTACCCAATGTTCTTATCATGTGTCTCCACTATTTTATTGGTATGTTGTTGTCTCTTACCCAATGTTCTTATCATAGGTCTCCACTCTTTTATTGGTATGTTGTTGTCTGTTACTCAATTTTCTTATCATGGGTCTCCACTATTTTATCGATGTTTTTTGTCTGTTATCCAATATTCTTATCATGGGTCTCCACTATTTTATTGGTGTGTTGTTGTCTGTTACCCAATGTTCTTATCATGGGTCTCCACTATTTTATTGGTATGTTGTTGTCTGTTACCCAATGTTCTTATCATGGGTCTCTACTATTTTTTTGGTATGTTGTTGTCTGTTACTCAATGTTCTTATCATGGGTCTCCACTCTTTTATCGATGTGTTGTTGTCTGTTATCCAATGTTCTTATCATGGGTCTCCACTATTTTATTGGTGTGTTGTTGTCTGTTACCCAATGTTCTTATCATGGGTCTCCACTATTTTATTGGTATGTTGTTGTCTGTTACCCAATGTTCTTATCATGGGTCTCTACTATTTTATTGGTATGTTGTTGTCTGTTACTCAATGTTCTTATCATGGGTCTCCACTATTATATTGATGTGTTGTTGTCTGTTACCTAATGTTCTTATCATGGGTCTCCACTATTTTATTGGTATGTTGTTGTCTGTTACCTAATGTTCTTATCATGGGTCTCCACTATTTTATTGGTATGTTGTTGTCTGTTACCCAATGTTCTTATCATGGGTCTCCACTATTTTATTGGTATGTTGTTGTCTCTTACCCAATGTTCTTATCATAGGTCTCTACTATTTTATTGGTATGTTGTTGTCTGTTACCCAATGTTCTTATCATGTGTCTCCACTATTTTATTGGTATGTTGTTGTCTGTTACCCATTGTTCTTATCATGGGTCTCCACTATTTTATTGCTGTGTTGTTGTTTGTTACCCATTGTTCTTATCATGGGTCTCCACTATTTTATTGGTGTGTTGTTGTCTGTTACCCAATGTTCTTATCATGGGTCTCCACTATTTTATTGGTATGTTGTTGTCTGTTACTCAATGTTCTTATCATGGGTCTCCACTATTTTATCGATGTGTTGTTGTCTGTTATCCAATGTTCTTATCATGGGTCTCCACTATTTTATTGGTGTGTTGTTGTCTGTTACCCAATGTTCTTATCATGGGTCTCCACTATTTTATTGGTATGTTGTTGTCTGTTACCCAATGTTCTTATCATGGGTCTCTACTATTTTATTGGTATGTTGTTGTCTGTTACTCAATGTTCTTATCATGGGTCTCCACTATTATATTGATGTGTTGTTGTCTGTTACCCAATGTTCTTATCATGGGTCTCCACTATTTTATTGGTATGTTGTTGTCTCTTACCCAATGTTCTTGTCATAGGTCTCTACTATTTTATTGGTATGTTGTTGTCTGTTACCCAATGTTCTTATCATGTGTCTCCACTATTTTATTGGTATGTGTTTGTCTGTTACCCAATGTTCTTATCATGGGTCTGCACTATTATATTGGTGTGTTGTTGTCTCTTACCCAATGTTTTTATCATAGGTCTCCACTATTTTATTGGTATGTTGTTGTCTGTTACCCAATGTTCTTATCATGGGTCTCCACTATTATATTGGTGTGTTGTTGTCTGTTACCCAATGTTCTTATCATGGGTCTCCACTATTTTATTGGTATGTTGTTGTCTGTTACCCAATGTTCTTATCATGGGTCTCCACTATTATATTGGTGTGTTGTTGTCTGTTACCCAATGTTCTTATCATGGGTCTCCACTATTTTATTGGTATGTTGTTTTCTGTTACCCAATGTTCTTATCATAGGTCTCCACTATTTTATTGGTATGTTGTTGTCTGTTACCCAATGTTCTTATCATGTGTCTCCACTATTTTATTGGTATGTTGTTGTCTCTTACCCAATGTTCTTATCATAGGTCTCCACTCTTTTATTGGTATGTTGTTGTCTGTTACTCAATTTTCTTATCATGGGTCTCCACTATTTTATCGATGTTTTTTTGTCTGTTATCCAATATTCTTATCATGGGTCTCCACTATTTTATTGGTGTGTTGTTGTCTGTTACCCAATGTTCTTATCATGGGTCTCCACTATTTTATTGGTATGTTGTTGTCTGTTACCCAATGTTCTTATCATGGGTCTCTACTATTTTTTTTGGTATGTTGTTGTCTGTTACTCAATGTTCTTATCATGGGTCTCCACTCTTTTATCGATGTGTTGTTGTCTGTTATCCAATGTTCTTATCATGGGTCTCCACTATTTTATTGGTGTGTTGTTGTCTGTTACCCAATGTTCTTATCATGGGTCTCCACTATTTTATTGGTATGTTGTTGTCTGTTACCCAATGTTCTTATCATGGGTCTCTACTATTTTATTGGTATGTTGTTGTCTGTTACTCAATGTTCTTATCATGGGTCTCCACTATTATATTGATGTGTTGTTGTCTGTTACCTAATGTTCTTATCATGGGTCTCCACTATTTTATTGGTATGTTGTTGTCTGTTACCTAATGTTCTTATCATGGGTCTCCACTATTTTATTGGTATGTTGTTGTCTGTTACCCAATGTTCTTATCATGGGTCTCCACTATTTTATTGGTATGTTGTTGTCTCTTACCCAATGTTCTTATCATAGGTCTCTACTATTTTATTGGTATGTTGTTGTCTGTTACCCAATGTTCTTATCATGTGTCTCCACTATTTTATTGGTATGTGTTTGTCTGTTACCCAATGTTTTTATCATGGGTCTCCACTATTATATTGGTGTGTTGTTGTCTCTTACTTAATGTTCTTATCATAGGTCTCTACTATTTTATTGGAATGTTGTTGTCTCTTACCCAATGTTCTTATCATATGTCTCCACGTTTTTATTGGTATGTTGTTGTCTGTTACCCAATGTTCTTATCATGGGTCTCCACTATTATATTGGTGTGTTGTTGTCTGTTACCCAATGTTCTTATCATGGGTCTCCACTATTTTATTGGTATGTTGTTGTCTGTTACCCAATGTTCTTATCATGGGTCTCCACTATTATATTGGTGTGTTGTTGTCTGTTACCCAATGTTCTTATCATGGGTCTCCACTATTTTATTGGTATGTTGTTGTCTGTTACCCAATGTTCTTATCATAGGTCTCCACTATTTTATTGGTATGTTGTTGTCTGTTACCCAATGTTCTTATCATGTGTCTCCACTATTTTATTGGTATGTTGTTGTCTCTTACCCAATGTTCTTATCATAGATCTCCACTATTTTATTGGTATGTTGTTGTCTGTTACTCAATGTTCTTATCATGGGTCTCCACTATTTTATCGATGTTTTTTTGTCTGTTATCCAATATTCTTATCATGGGTCTTTACTATTTTATTGGTGTGTTGTTGTCTGTTACCCAATGTTCTTATCATGGGTCTCCACTATTTTATTGGTATGTTGTTGTCTGTTACCCAATGTTCTTATCATGGGTCTCTACTATTTTTTTGGTATGTTGTTGTCTGTTACTCAATGTTCTTATCATGGGTCTCCACTATTTTATCGATGTGTTGTTGTCTGTTATCCAATGTTCTTATCATGGGTCTCCACTATTTTATTGGTGTGTTGTTGTCTGTTACCCAGTGTTCTTATCATGGGTCTCCACTATTTTATTGGTATGTTGTTGTCTGTTACTCAATGTTCTTATCTTGGGTCTCCACTATTTTATCGATGTGTTGTTGTCTGTTACCCAATGTTCTTATCATGGGTCTCTACTATTTTATTGGTATGTTGTTGTCTGTTATCCAATGTTCTTATCATAGGTCTCCACTATTTTATTGGTATGTTGTTGTCTGTTACCCAATGTTCTTATCATGGGTCTCTACTATTTTATTGGTATGTTGTTGTCTCTTACCCAATGTTCTTATCATGTGTCTCCACTATTTTATTGGTATGTTGTTGTCTGTTACCCAATGTTCTTATCATGGGTCTCCACTATTTTATCGATGTGTTGTTGTTTGTTATCCAATGTTCTTATCATGGGTCTCCACTATTTTATTGGTGTTTTGTTGTCTGTTACCCAATGTTCTTATCATGGGTCTCCACTATTTTATCGATTTTTTGTTGTTTGTTATCCAATGTTCTTATCATGGGTCTCCACTATTTTATTGGTGTTTTGTTGTCTGTTACCCAATGTTCTTATCATGGGTCTCCACTATTTTATTAGTATGCTGTTGTCTGTTACCCAATGTTCTTATCATGGGTCTCCACTATTTTGTTGATGTGTTGTTGTCTGTTACCCAATGTTCTTATCATGGGTCTCCACTATTTTATTGGTATGTTGTTGTCTGTTACCCAATGTTCTTATCATGGGTCTCTACTATTTTATTGGTATGTAGTTGTCTGTTACTCAATGTTCTTATCATGTGTCTCCACTATTATATTGGTATGTTGTTGTCTGTTACCCATTGTTCTTATCATGGGTCTCCACTATTTTATTGCTGTGTTGTTGTTTGTTACCCATTGTTCTTATCATGGGTCTCCACTATTTTATTGGTGTGTTGTTGTCTGTTACCCAATGTTCTTATCATGGGTCTCCACTATTTTATTGGTATGCTGTTGTCTGTTACCCAATGTTCTTATCATGAGTCTCCACTATTTTATTGGTGTGTTGTTGTCTGTTACCCAATGTTCTTATCATGGGTCTCCACTATTTTATTGGTTTTGTTGTTGTCTGTTACCCAATGTTTTTATCATGGGTCTCCACTATTTTATTGGTTTTGTTGTTGTCTGTTACCCAATGTTTTTATCATGGGTCTCCACTATTTTATTGGTATGCTGTTGTTCTTGATTGTCCTGTTTTTCTGTGGTGGATCTCCATTGTCCAGCTTACCTTCTACTATTCTCTCTTACTCAGGTCAAGTAGATGATGGGTCTTTGAGTTTCAGTTTAAGCTGATATTAGTTCCCAGCATTGTTACAATCCTACTTTCAATATCCTTGGAATAAAATACTTTTCAGAAGTCTGTCTCAGTGTTTGTTAAAATATTTTCCTAAACAGTGACTGAAGAAAGAATTTATATTGAATAAAGTTTGTAGAAAGTAGTTTAAATTTAAATAAACTCATTCCTAAGTGTGATATGATTTATTACAACTCATTCCTAAGTGTGATATGATTTATTACAACTCATTCTTAAGTATGATATGATTTATTACAACTCATTTTTAAGTGTGATATGATTTATTACAACTCATTCTTAAGTGTGATATGATTTATTACAACTCATTCTTAACTGTGATATGATTTATTACAACACATTACTAAGTGTGATATGATTTATTACATCTCTTTCTTAAGTGTAATATGATTTATTACAACTCATTTTTAAGTGTGATATGATTTATTACAACTCATCCTTAAGTGTGATATGATTTATTACAACTCATTTTTAAGTGTGATATGATTTATTACATCTCATTCTTAAGTGTGATATGATTTATTACAACTCATTCTTAAGTGTGATATGATTTATTAAGATCTGGTTTAAATAAACCGAGTTACTTTCAGAGTTGGTGCAACTCTAGTTTTTCCTTCTCAAAAACGGCTTATGTTACACCTGTTAATTTGTTATTTGATTGTGCGTGTTTGTAGTTGAACGGCTTATGTTACACCTGTTATTTTGTTATTTGATTTTGCGTGTTTTTAGTTGAAATCCAACGCTGATATATTAACGAGGAGAACCTAATAATTATATATTTTCCTTTATTGGACATAAAAGTTAATGTTGACCCTTCAGCCCTGACCTGTAATAGATATATCCGTGTTCAGTTCAAAACGCAAGCAGTGTAAATAAACAGGTGTATGGACACTAATGTCGGTCTTTAAAAACAGAACCAGAACGGATGGAGTACTGAAAACTGACTTAAAAATCCACTTTTAAATCAGTTGGTTTGTTTGTTTAGTTTGAATTTTGCTAAACGCTATTTGAGGACTATCTGCGCTTGGTTGTCCTTAATTTTGAAGTAATAGGATAAGAGGGAAGGCGACTAATCAACACTATCCACCGCCATCTATTGGAGAAAGTCTTTCCCAACGAATACTTGGATTGGCTGTAACATTATAATTCCTCCACAGTTGAAAGGGCGAGCGTGTTTGATGACGGAGATTCGAACTCTCGAACCTTATATTGTGAATCGAGTGCTCTAAACACCTGGTTATTGTAGTTCTAAAACCGGTTGGAGTGCGCGCTGTGCTTTACCTAGAAATAAAACTATAATTTCTAGCTTTCAGGTTATATTTTGAATATCAGTGACTTCACGCATTCCGTTTCTTGCAATGTGCTCTTGGATGATAAAATATCCAGTTTTTAGCTTCGTGGCTAATTGGTAACATGTTCCAATTGGTAAAACAATCTGTGAATAATCCAGTAGGCTGTGCTGCTCTGAATTTCATAAACAATGACAAAGAACAATAAAAGTTGTGACATTAAACCACAAACACATAACTTACTGTCGCTGGTAAAAATTCCCTGTGGTTCTAAAATGGATTTTCCATTCTTTGGCTTCAGAACAAGTTAAGACTGTTGGAATGTTCAATGGACTCAATTCATTGAAGCGTGCAGAAATTCTGTTTCGTTTCTTCGAGTTAGAAAGATTCTAAATTAACTTTACATTTGTTTCTCATGTAATCTCAACTATACTATTCGTTAGTAAGACGCCAAAAATAGTAACTATTTCCATTAAAAAAAGAACAAATCCCTGGCTTTTTAAACCGTAAAGTAAAAAACAACAACAAAAATATTGTGTCCTTTCATAGGTAGGTGTGAAAATAATTCGTTCCTTCTCAGGCACGAGGCACATACAGTTCCTTCTGTCGTAGGTATGTTAAAGAAGTGCTTTCAACTTCTTGGGTGCATAGTTCCTACCTCTAATCAACATGTATCTGGTGCACAGTTCCTACCTGTAATCAACATGTATCTGGTGCATAGTTCCTACCTCTAATCAACATGTATGTGGTGCATAGTTCCTACCTGTAATCAACATGTATGTGGTGCATTGTTCCTACCTCTAATCAACATGTATGTGGTGCATAGTTCCTACCTCTAATCGACATGTATGTGGTGCATAGTTCCTACCTCTAATCGACATGTATGTGGTGCATAGTTCCTACCTCTAATCAACATGTATGTGGTGCATAGTTCCTACCTCTAATCAACATGTATGTGGTGCATAGTTCCTACCTCTAATCAACATGTATGTGGTGCATAGTTCCTACCTATAGTTATAATAAACATGTATGTGGTGCATAGTTCCTACCTCTAATCGACATGTATGTGGTCCATCTGTTGATAGGACGTATAAACAGTTCATTCTATCTTAATTTGATCGAAAACTAAACCAATGAACAAACAGTGATTTTCTCGTATTTATGATAAGCAACTAGATTACCATTTATAATCATTACAAACATATAATTTGTATTTACAAGATAATGTGAGGGGACTACCTATATTCTACTCGTTCATTATGTACAAAACAAATTCTAACTTTCTAGGTAGGATGAACATATAGTTATGTCTTGGTAGGACTGATAGATAAATATTCCTACTTTAGTAAGTAAGATGAACAAATAGTTATGTCTTGGTAGGACTGATAGACAAATATTTATACTTTATTAGGTAGGATGAACAAATAGTTATGTCTTGGTAGGACTGATAGAATAATATTCCTACATTAGTGAGTAAGATGAACAAATAGTTGTCTTGGTAGGACTGATAGATAAATATTACTACATTAGTGAGTCAGATGAACAAATAGTTATGTCTTGGTAGGACTGATAGATAAATATTCCTACATTAGTGAGTAAGATGAACAAATAGTTGTATTGGTAGGATTGATAGATAAATATTCCTACATTAGTGAGTAAGATGAACAAATAGTTGTATTGGTAGGACTGATAGATAAATATTCCTACATTAGTGAGTAAGATGAACAAATAGTTATGTCTTGGTAGGACTTATAGATAAATATTCCTACATTAGTGAGTAAGATGAACAAATAGTTGTCTTGGTTGTACTGATAGATAAATATTTCTACATTAATGAGTAAGATGAACAAATAGTTATGTCTTGGTAGGACTTATAGATAAATATTCCTACATTAGTGAGTAAGATGAACAAATAGTTATGTCTTGGTAGGACTTATAGATAAATATTCCTACATTAGTGAGTAAGATGAACAAATAGTTATGTCTTCGTAGGACTTATAGATAAATATTCCTACATTAGTGAGTAAGATGAACAAATAGTTGTCTTGGTAGGACTGATAGATAAATATTCCTACATTAGTGAGTAAGATGAACAAATAGTTATGTCTTGGTAGGACTGATAGATAAATATTTATACTTTATTAGGTAGAATGAACAAATAGTTGTCTTGGTAGGACTGATAGATAAATATTCCTACATTAGTGAGTAAGATGAACAAATAGTTATGTCTTGGTAGGACTGATAGATAAATATTCCTACATTAGTGAGTAAGATGAACAAATAGTTATGTCTTGGTAGGACTGATAGATAAATATTTATACTTTATTAGGTAGGATGAACAAATAGTTATGTCTTGGTAGGACTGATAGATAAATATTCCTACATTAGTGAGTAAGATGAACAAATAGTTATGTCTTGGTAGGACTGATAGATAAATATTTATACTTTATTAGGTAGAATGAACAAATAGTTATGTCTTGGTAGGACTGATAGATAAATATTTATACTTTAGTGAGTAAGATGAACAAATAGTTATGTCTTGCTAGGACTGATAGACAAATAT
Source organism: Tachypleus tridentatus (assembly GCF_004210375.1). NCBI lineage: Eukaryota > Metazoa > Arthropoda > Merostomata > Xiphosura > Limulidae > Tachypleus > Tachypleus tridentatus. Next base: position 123,138,180 of record NC_134836.1, on the reverse strand, counting down.
TCCTACATTAGTGAGTAAGATGAACAAATAGTTATGTCTTGGTAGGACTGATAGACAAATATTCCTACATTAGTGAGTAAGATGAACAAATAGTTATGTCTTGGTAGGACTGATAGACAAATATTTATACTTTAGTGAGTAAGATGAACAAATAGTTATGTCTTGGTAGGACTGATAGACAAATATTCCTACATTAGTGAGTAAGATGAACAAATAGTTATGTCTTGGTAGGACTGATAGACAAATATTTATACTTTATTAGGTAGAATGAACAAATAGTTATCTTGGTAGGACTGATAAATAAATATTCCTACTTTAGTAAATAAGATGAACAAATAGTTATGTGTTGGTAGGACTGATAGACAAATATTTATACTTTAGTGAGTAAGATGAACGAATAGTTATGTCTTGGTAGGACTGATAGACAAATATTTATACTTTAGTGAGTAAGATGAACAAATAGTTATGTCTTGGTAGGACTGATAGACAAATATTCCTACATTAGTAAGTAAGATGAACAAATAGTTATGTCTTGGTAGGACTGATAGACAAATATTCCTACATTAGTGAGTAAGATGAAGAAATAGTTATGTCTTGGTAGGACTGATAGACAAATATTCCTACATTAGTGAGTAAGATGAACAAATAGTTATGTCTTGGTAGGACTGATAGATAAATATTTATACTTTAGTGAGTAAGATGAACAAATAGTTATGTCTTGGTAGGACTGATAGATAAATATTTCTACTTTAGTAAGTAAGATGAACAAATAGTTATGTCTTGGTAGGACTGATAGACAAATATTTATAGTTTATTAGGTAGGATGAACAAATAGTTATGTCTTGGTAGGACTGATAGATAAATATTCCTACTTTAGTAAATAAGATGAACAAATAGTTATGTCTTGGTAGGACTGATAGACAAATATTTATACTTTAGTGAGTAAGATGAACAAATAGTTATGTCTTGGTAGGACTGATAGACAAATATTTATACTTTAGTGAGTAAGATGAACAAATAGTTATGTCTTGGTAGGACTGATAGATAAATATTCCTTCTTTAGTAAGTAAGATGAACAAATAGTTGTCTTGGTAGGACTGATAGATAAATATTCCTACATTAGTGAGTAAGATGAACAAATAGTTATGTCTTGGTAGGACTGATAGATAAATATTCCTACATTAGTGAGTAAGATGAACAAATAGTTATGTCTTGGTAGGACTGATAGACAAATATTTATACTTTAGTGGGTAGGATGAACAAATAGTTATGTCTTGGTAGGACTGATAGATAAATATTCCTACATTAGTGAGTAAGATGAACAAATAGTTATGTCTTGGTAGGACTGATAGATAAATATTTATACTTTAGTGAGTAAGATGAACAAATAGTTATGTCTTGCTAGGACTGATAGACAAATATTCCTACATTAGTGAGTAAGATGAACAAATAGTTATGTCTTGGTAGGACTGATAAACAAATATTTATACTTTAGTGAGTAAGATGAACAAATAGTTATGTCTTGGTAGGACTGATAGATAAATATTCCTACTTTAGTAAGTAAGATGAACAAATAGTTATGTCTTGGTAGGACTGATAGACAAATATTCCTACATTAGTGAGTAAGATGAACAAATAGTTATGTCTTGGTAGGACTGATAGACAAATATTCCTTCATTAGTGAGTAAGATGAACAAATAGTTATGTCTTGGTAGGACTGATAGACAAATATTTATACTTTATTAGGTAGAATGAACAAATAGTTATCTTGGTAGGACTGATAAATAAATATTCCTACTTTAGTAAATAAGATGAACAAATAGTTATGTCTTGGTAGGACTGATAGACAAATATTTATACTTTAGTGAGTAAGATGAACAAATAGTTATGTGTTGGTAGGACTGATAGACAAATATTTATACTTTAGTGAGTAAGATGAACAAATAGTTATGTCTTGGTAGGACTGATAGACAAATATTTATACTTTAGTGAGTAAGATGAACAAATAGTTATGTCTTGGTAGGACTGATAGACAAATATTCCTACATTAGTAAGTAAGATGAACAAATAGTTATGTCTTGGTAGGACTGATAGACAAATATTCCTACATTAGTAAGTAAGATGAACAAAGAGTTATGTCTTGGTGGGACTGATAGACAAATATTCCTACATTAGTGAGTAAGATGAACAAATAGTTATGTCTTGGTAGGACTGATAGACAAATATTCCTACATTAGTGAGTAAGATGAACAAATAGTTATGTCTTGGTAGGACTGATAGACAAATATTTATACTTTAGTGAGTAAGATGAACAAATAGTTATGTCTTGGTAGGACTGATAGATAAATATTCTTTCTTTAGTAAGTAAGATGAACAAATAGTTGTCTTGGTAGGACTGATAGATAAATATTCCTACATTAGTGAGTAAGATGAACAAATAGTTATGTCTTGGTAGGACTGATAGATAAATATTCCTACATTAGTGAGTAAGATGAACAAATAGTTATGTCTTGGTAGGACTGATAGACAAATATTTATACTTTAGTGGGTAGGATGAACAAATAGTTATGTCTTGCTAGGACTGATAGACAAATATTCCTACATTAGTGAGTAAGATGAACAAATAGTTATGTCTTGGTAGGACTGATAAACAAATATTTATACTTTAGTGAGTAAGATGAACAAATAGTTATGTCTTGGTAGGACTGATAGATAAATATTCCTACTTTAGTAAGTAAGATGAACAAATAGTTATGTCTTGGTAGGACTGATAGACAAATATTCCTACATTAGTGAGTAAGATGAACAAATAGTTATGTCTTGGTAGGACTGATAGACAAATATTCCTTCATTAGTGAGTAAGATGAACAAATAGTTATGTCTTGGTTGGACTCATAGATAAATATTCCTACTTTAGTAAGTAAGATGAACAAATAGTTATGTCTTGGTAGGACTGATAGATAAATATTCCTACTTTAGTAAGTAAGATGAACAAATAGTTATGTCTTGGTAGGACTGATAGATAAATATTCCTACTTTAGTAAGTAAGATGAACAAATAGTTATGTCTTGGTAGGACTGATAGACAAATATTTATACTTTAGTGAGTAAGATGAACAAATAGTTATGTCTTGGTAGGACTGATAGACAAATATTTATACTTTATTAGGTAGAATGAACAAATAGTTATCTTGGTAGGACTGATAAATAAATATTCCTACTTTAGTAAATAAGATGAACAAATAGTTATGTCTTGGTAGGACTGATAGACAAATATTTATACTTTAGTGAGTAAGATGAACAAATAGTTATGTCTTGGTAGGACTGATAGACAAATATTTATACTTTAGTGAGTAAGATGAACAAATAGTTATGTCTTGGTAGGACTGATAGACAAATATTCCTAAATTAGTAAGTAAGATGAACAAATAGTTATGTCTTGGTAGGACTGATAGACAAATATTCCTACATTAGTGAGTAAGATGAACAAATAGTTATGTCTTGGTAGGACTGATAGACAAATATTCCTACATTAGTGAGTAAGATGAACAAATAGTTATGTCTTGGTAGGACTGATAGATAAATATTTATACTTTAGTGAGTAAGATGAACAAATAGTTATGTCTTGGTAGGACTGATAGATAAATATTTCTACTTTAGTAAGTAAGATGAACAAATAGTTATGTCTTGGTAGGACTGATAGACAAATATTTATAGTTTATTAGGTAGGATGAACAAATAGTTATGTCTTGGTAGGACTGATAGATAAATATTCCTACTTTAGTAAATAAGATGAACAAATAGTTATGTCTTGGTAGGACTGATAGACAAATATTTATACTTTAGGAGTAAGATGAACAAATAGTAATGTCTTGGTAGGACTGATAGACAAATATTTATACTTTAGGGAGTAAGATGAACAAATAGTTATGTCTTGGTAGGACTGATAGACAAATATTCCTACATTAGTAAGTAAGATGAACAAATAGTTATGTCTTGGTGGGACTGATAGACAAATATTCCTACATTAGTGAGTAAGATGAACAAATAGTTATGTCTTGGTAGGACTGATAGATAAATATTCCTACATTAGTGAGTAAGATGAACAAATAGTTATGTCTTGGTAGGACTGATAGATAAATATTCCTACTTTAGTAAGTAAGATGAACAAATAGTTGTCTTGGTAGGACTGATAGACAAATATTCCTACATTAGTGAGTAAGATGAACAAATAGTTATGTCTTGGTAGGACTGATAGATAAATATTCCTACATTAGTGAGTAAGATGAACAAATAGTTATGTCTTGGTAGGACTGATAGATAAATATTCCTACTTTAGTAAGTAAGATGAACAAATAGTTATGTCTTGGTAGGACTGATAGATAAATATTCCTACTTTAGTAAGTAAGATGAACAAATAGTTATGTCTTGGTAGGACTGATAGACAAATATTTATACTTTAGTGAGTAAGATGAACAAATAGTTATGTCTTGGTAGGACTGATAGACAAATATTTATACTTTATTAGGTAGAATGAACAAATAGTTATCTTGGTAGGACTGATAAATAAATATTCCTACTTTAGTAAATAAGATGAACAAATAGTTATGTCTTGGTAGGACTGATAGACAAATATTTATACTTTAGTGAGTAAGATGAACAAATAGTTATGTCTTGGTAGGACTGATAGACAAATATTTATACTTTAGTGAGTAAGATGAACAAATAGTTATGTCTTGGTAGGACTGATAGACAAATATTTATACTTTAGTGAGTAAGATGAACAAATAGTTATGTCTTGGTAGGACTGATAGACAAATATTCCTACATTAGTAAGTAAGATGAACAAATAGTTATGTCTTGGTAGGACTGATAGACAAATATTCCTACATTAGTGAGTAAGATGAACAAATAGTTATGTCTTGGTAGGACTGATAGACAAATATTCCTACATTAGTGAGTAAGATGAACAAATAGTTATGTCTTGGTAGGACTGATAGATAAATATTTATACTTTAGTGAGTAAGATGAACAAATAGTTATGTCTTGGTAGGACTGATAGATAAATATTTCTACTTTAGTAAGTAAGATGAACAAATAGTTATGTCTTGGTAGGACTGATAGACAAATATTCCTACATTAGTGAGTAAGATGAACAAATAGTTATGTCTTGGTAGGACTGATAAACAAATATTCCTTCATTAGTGAGTAAGATGAACAAATAGTTATGTCTTGGTTGGACTCATAGATAAATATTCCTACTTTAGTAAGTAAGATGAACAAATAGTTATGTCTTGGTAGGACTGATAGATAAATATTCCTACTTTAGTAAGTAAGATGAACAAATAGTTATGTCTTGGTAGGACTGATAGATAAATATTCCTACTTTAGTAAGTAAGATGAACAAATAGTTATGTCTTGGTAGGACTGATAGACAAATATTTATACTTTAGTGAGTAAAATGAACAAATAGTTATGTCTTGGTAGGACTGATAGACAAATATTTATACTTTATTAGGTAGAATGAACAAATAGTTATCTTGGTAGGACTGATAAATAAATATTCCTACTTTAGTAAATAAGATGAACAAATAGTTATGTCTTGGTAGGACTGATAGACAAATATTTATACTTTAGTGAGTAAGATGAACAAATAGTTATGTCTTGGTAGGACTGATAGACAAATATTTATACTTTTAGTGAGTAAGATGAACAAATAGTTATGTCTTGGTAGGACTGATAGACAAATATTTATACTTTAGTGAGTAAGATGAACAAATAGTTATGTCTTGGTAGGACTGATAGACAAATATTCCTAAATTAGTAAGTAAGATGAACAAATAGTTATGTCTTGGTAGGACTGATAGACAAATATTCCTACATTAGTGAGTAAGATGAAGAAATAGTTATGTCTTGGTAGGACTGATAGACAAATATTCCTACATTAGTGAGTAAGATGAACAAATAGTTATGTCTTGGTAGGACTGATAGATAAATATTTATACTTTAGTGAGTAAGATGAACAAATAGTTATGTCTTGGTAGGACTGATAGATAAATATTTCTACTTTAGTAAGTAAGATGAACAAATAGTTATGTCTTGGTAGGACTGATAGACAAATATTTATAGTTTATTAGGTAGGATGAACAAATAGTTATGTCTTGGTAGGACTGATAGATAAATATTCCTACTTTAGTATATAAGATGAACAAATAGTTATGTCTTGGTAGGACTGATAGACAAATATTTATACTTTAGGGAGTAAGATGAACAAATAGTTATGTCTTGGTAGGACTGATAGACAAATATTTATACTTTAGGGAGTAAGATGAACAAATAGTTATGTCTTGGTAGGACTGATAGACAAATATTCCTACATTAGTGAGTAAGATGAACAAATAGTTATGTCTTGGTAGGACTGATAGATAAATATTCCTACTTTAGTAAGTAAGATGAACAAATAGTTGTCTTGGTAGGACTGATAGACAAATATTCCTACATTAGTGAGTAAGATGAACAAATAGTTATGTCTTGGTAGGACTGATAGACAAATATTCCTTCATTAGTGAGTAAGATGAACAAATAGTTATGTCTTGGTAGGACTCATAGATAAATATTCCTACTTTAGTAAGTAAGATGAACAAATAGTTATGTCTTGGTAGGACTGATAGATAAATATTCCTACTTTAGTAAGTAAGATGAACAATTAGTTATGTCTTCGTAGGACTGATAGATAAATATTCCTACTTTAGTAAGTAAGATGAACAAATAGTTATGTCTTGGTAGGACTGATAGACAAATATTTATACTTTAGTGAGTAAGATGAACAAATAGTTATGTCTTGGTAGGACTGATAGACAAATATTTATACTTTATTAGGTAGAATGAACAAATAGTTATCTTGGTAGGACTGATAAATAAATATTCCTACTTTAGTAAATAAGATGAACAAATAGTTATGTCTTGGTAGGACTGATAGACAAATATTTATACTTTAGTGAGTAAGATGAACAAATAGTTATGTCTTGGTAGGACTGATAGACAAATATTTATACTTTAGTGAGTAAGATGAACAAATAGTTATGTCTTGGTAGGACTGATAGACAAATATTTATACTTTAGTGAGTAAGATGAACAAATAGTTATGTCTTGGTAGGACTGATAGACAAATATTCCTACATTAGTAAGTAAGATGAACAAATAGTTATGTCTTGGTAGGACTGATAGACAAATATTCCTACATTAGTGAGTAAGATGAAGAAATAGTTATGTCTTGGTAGGACTGATAGACAAATATTCCTACATTAGTGAGTAAGATGAACAAATAGTTATGTCTTGGTAGGACTGATAGATAAATATTTATACTTTAGTGAGTAAGATGAACAAATAGTTATGTCTTGGTAGGACTGATAGATAAATATTTCTACTTTAGTAAGTAAGATGAACAAATAGTTATGTCTTGGTAGGACTGATAGACAAATATTCCTACATTAGTGAGTAAGATGAAGAAATAGTTATGTCTTGGTAGGACTGATAGACAAATATTCCTACATTAGTGAGTAACATGAACAAATAGTTATGTCTTGGTAGGACTGATAGATAAATATTTATACTTTAGTGAGTAAGATGAACAAATAGTTATGTCTTGGTAGGACTGATAGATAAATATTTCTACTTTAGTAAGTAAGATGAACAAATAGTTATGTCTTGGTAGGACTGATAGACAAATATTTATAGTTTATTAGGTAGGATGAACAAATAGTTATGTCTTGGTAGGACTGATAGATAAATATTCCTACTTTAGTAAATAAGATGAACAAATAGTTATGTCTTGGTAGGACTGATAGACAAATATTTATACTTTAGGGAGTAAGATGAACAAATAGTTATGTCTTGGTAGGACTGATAGACAAATATTTATACTTTAGGGAGTAAGATGAACAAATAGTTATGTCTTGGTAGGACTGATAGACAAATATTCCTACATTAGTAAGTAAGATGAACAAAGAGTTATGTCTTGGTGGGACTGATAGACAAATATTCCTACATTAGTGAGTAAGATGAACAAATAGTTATGTCTTGGTAGGACTGATAGACAAATATTCCTACATTAGTGAGTAAGATGAACAAATAGTTATGTCTTGGTAGGACTGATAGATAAATATTCCTACTTTAGTAAGTAAGATGAACAAATAGTTGTCTTGGTAGGACTGATAGACAAATATTCCTACATTAGTGAGTAAGATGAACAAATAGTTATGTCTTGGTAGGACTGATAGACAAATATTCCTTCATTAGTGAGTAAGATGAACAAATAGTTATGTCTTGGTAGGACTCATAGATAAATATTCCTACTTTAGTAAGTAAGATGAACAAATAGTTATGTCTTGGTAGGACTGATAGATAAATATTCCTACTTTAGTAAGTAAGATGAACAAATAGTTATGTCTTGGTAGGATTGATAGATAAATATTCCTACTTTAGTAAGTAAGATGAACAAATAGTTATGTCTTGGTAGGACTGATAGACAAATATTTATACTTTAGTGAGTAAGATGAACAAATAGTTATGTCTTGGTAGGACTGATAGACAAATATTTATACTTTATTAGGTAGAATGAAAAAATAGTTATCTTGGTAGGACTGATAAATAAATATTCCTACTTTAGTAAATAAGTTGAACAAATAGTTATGTCTTGGTAGGACTGATAGACAAATATTTATACTTTAGTGAGTAAGATGAACAAATAGTTATGTCTTGGTAGGACTGATAGACAAATATTTATACTTTAGTGAGTAAGATGAACAAATAGTTATGTCTTGGTAGGACTGATAGACAAATATTTATACTTTAGTGAGTAAGATGAACAAATAGTTATGTCTTGGTAGGACTGATAGACAAATATTCCTACATTAGTAAGTAAGATGAACAAATAGTTATGTCTTGGTAGGACTGATAGACAAATATTCCTACATTAGTGAGTAAGATGAAGAAATAGTTATGTCTTGGTAGGACTGATAGACAAATATTCCTACATTAGTGAGTAAGATGAACAAATAGTTATGTCTTGGTAGGACTGATAGATAAATATTTATACTTTAGTGAGTAAGATGAACAAATAGTTATGTCTTGGTAGGACTGATAGATAAATATTTCTACTTTAGTAAGTAAGATGAACAAATAGTTATGTCTTGGTAGGACTGATAGACAAATATTTATAGTTTATTAGGTAGGATGAACAAATAGTTATGTGTTGGTAGGACTGATAGATAAATATTCCTACTTTAGTAAATAAGATGAACAAATAGTTGTCTTGGTAGGACTGATAGACAAATATTCCTACATTAGTGAGTAAGATGAACAAATAGTTATGTCTTGGTAGGACTGATAGACAAATATTCCTTCATTAGTGAGTAAGATGAACAAATAGTTATGTCTTGGTAGGACTCATAGATAAATATTCCTACTTTAGTAAGTAAGATGAACAAATAGTTATGTCTTGGTAGGACTGATAGATAAATATTCCTACTTTAGTAAGTAAGATGAACAAATAGTTATATCTTGGTAGGACTGATAGATAAATATTCCTACTTTAGTAAGTAAGATGAACAAATAGTTATGTCTTGGTAGGACTGATAGACAAATATTTATACTTTAGTGAGTAAGATGAACAAATAGTTATGTCTTGGTAGGACTGATAGACAAATATTATACTTTATTAGGTAGAATGAACAAATAGTTATCTTGGTAGGACTGATAAATAAATATTCCTACTTTAGTAAATAAGATGAACAAATAGTTATGTCTTGGTAGGACTGATAGACAAATATTCCTACATTAGTAAGTAAGATGAACAAAGAGTTATGTCTTGGTGGGACTGATAGACAAATATTTATACTTTAGTGAGTAAGATGAACAAATAGTTATGTCTTGGTAGGACTGATAGACAAATATTTATACTTTAGTGAGTAAGATGAACAAATAGTTATGTCTTGGTAGGACTGATAGACAAATATTTATACTTTAGTGAGTAAGATGAACAAATTGTTATGTCTTGGTAGGACTGATAGACAAATATTCCTACATTAGTAAGTAAGATGAACAAATAGTTATGTCTTGGTAGGACTGATAGACAAATATTCCTACATTAGTGAGTAAGATGAAGAAATAGTTATGTCTTGGTAGGACTGATAGACAAATATTCCTACATTAGTGAGTAAGATGAACAAATAGTTATGTCTTGGTAGGACTCATAGACAAATATTTATAGTTTATTAGGTAGGATGAACAAATAGTTATGTCTTGGTAGGACTGATAGATAAATATTCCTACTTTAGTAAATAAGATGAACAAATAGTTATGTCTTGGTAGGACTGATAGACAAATATTTATACTTTAGTGAGTAAGATGAACAAATAGTTATGTCTTGGTAGGACTGATAGACAAATATTTATACTTTAGGGAGTAAGATGAACAAATAGTTATGTCTTGGTAGGACTGATAGACAAATATTTATACTTTAGGGAGTAAGATGAACAAATAGTTATGTCTTGGTAGGACTGATAGACAAATATTCCTACATTAGTAAGTAAGATGAACAAAGAGTTATGTCTTGGTGGGACTGATAGACAAATATTCCTACATTAGTGAGTAAGATGAACAAATAGTTATGTCTTGGTAGGACTGATAGACAAATATTCCTACATTAGTGAGTAAGATGAACAAATAGTTATGTCTTGGTAGGACTGATAGACAAATATTTATACTTTAGTGAGTAAGATGAACAAATAGTTATGTCTTGGTTGGACTGATAGACAAATATTTATACTTTATTAGGTAGAATGAACAAATAGTTATGTCTTGGTAGGACTGATAGATAAATATTCCTACATTAGTGAGTAAGATGAACAAATAGTTATGTCTTGGTAGGACTGATAGATAAATATTTATACTTTAGTGAGTAAGATGAACAAATAGTTATGTCTTGGTAGGACTGATAGACAAATATTCCTACATTAGTGAGTAAGATGAACAAATAGTTATGTCTTGGTAGGACTGATAGACAAATATTCCTACATTAGTGAGTAAGATGAACAAATAGTTAAGTCTTGGTAGGACTGATAGATAAATATTTATACTTTAGTGAGTAAGATGAACAAATAGTTATGTCTTGGTAGGACTGATAGACAAATATTCCTACATTAGTGAGTAAGATGAACAAATAGTTATGTCTTGGTAGGACTGATAGATAAATATTTATACTTTAGTGAGTAAGATGAACAAATAGTTATGTCTTGGTAGGACTGATAGACAAATATTTCTACATTAGTGAGTAAGATGAACAAATAGTTATGTCTTGGTAGGACTGATAGACAAATATTTATACTTTAGTGAGTAAGATGAACAAATAGTTATGTCTTGTAGGACTGATAGATAAATATTCCTACTTTAATAAGTAAGATGAACAAATAGTTGTCTTGGTAGGACTAATAGACAAATATCCTTATATTAGTGAGTAAGATGAACAAATAGTTATGTCTTGGTAGGACTGATAGACAAATATTCCTACATTAGTGAGTAAGATGAACAAATAGTTATGTCTTGGTAGGACTGATAGACAAATATTGATACTTTATTGAGTAAGATGAACAAATAGTTATGTCTTGGTAGGACTGATAGATAAATATTTCTACTTTAGTAAGTAAGATGAACAAATAGTTGTCTTGGTAGGACTGATAGACAAATATTCCTACATTAGTGAGTAAGATGAACAAATAGTTATGTCTTGGTAGGACTGATAGACAAATATTCCTTCATTAGTGAGTAAGATGAACAAATAGTTATGTCTTGGTAGGACTGATAGATAAATATTCCTACTTTAGTAAGTAAGATGAACAAATAGTTATGTCTTGGAAGGACTGATAGATAAATATTCCTACTTTAGTAAGTAAGATGAACAAATAGTTGTCTTGGTAGGACTGATAGATAAATATTTATACTTTATTAGGTCGAATGAACAAATAGTTATGTGTTGGTAGAAGTGATAGACAACTATAATTAACATACTGGTATGTTTCGTGACAGGTACAGAATAATGGATATAAATCTCATGGAGACCGTTTGGTTTTATAGGTTTTCTTTATGTTTCCGAGAATGACCAAATATTCAACTCAAACGACATTCAAGTTTATATATAATGTCAGTAGCTGACATCTGAATCAAACTTCTAAATTATAGACGTGAGGAAACATTATTTTATCATTATCACATGTGAACTGAGCGTTTTATTCTAATTTATCCGTCGGCATACATGTTCTCGAGCTAGAAACGGCACCCTACAAACTGAACTTCCATCACTGTTTTACTAGGTTCATAGGACTAACTCAGTTTAAATTCCGGTACCTGGCTAAGGTAGAAACTCCTACATTAACATGTTTTTCTGGTAAAACGATAGTGCAGGTATGTTAATTTAGTAGTACCAGAAGCCCTTGAGAGAAAAGTTACGAATACAACTTTCTTGCACAGTTTTTACTTAATGTGTGCAATGCAAAAGGCTTAAGACAAGGAACATGTGGAATGTCTTGCTGTGATTTACTGGTTTGTGCGTATTGTTTTGTTGTTGTTGTTGAATTTCGCGCCAAAGCTACTTGTTTACAAGAGAGATATATCCGTGTGTAATTTTGAACAGATAAACCAGAGGGGAGGTACCTAATCAAACAAGACCTCCCATCGCTAACACTCGAACTACTCTTGTGTCACTGAATTGGGGCATTTGACTCTCAAACCTCAAACCTTTCTCTCTCTTTATTACCGTTAGCGGGACATGAACAAACTACATGGCCACATAAGATCATAAGGTAAACTTACTAGAAGGTAAGCGGGACATGAACAAACTATATGGCCACATAAAATCATAAGCTAAACTTACCAGAAGGTAAGCGGGACATGAACAAACTACGTGGCCACATAAAATCATAAGCTAAACTTTTCAGAAGGTAAGCGGGACATGAACAAACTACGTGGCCACATAAAATCATAAGCTAAACTTACCAGAAGTTTAGCGGGACATGAACAAACTATATGGCCACATAAAATCATAAAGTAAACTTACCAGAAGGTTAGCGGGACATGAACAAACTATATGGCCACATAAAATCATAAGGTAAACTTACCAAAAGGTTAGCGGGACATGAACAAACTATATGGCCACATAAAATCATAAGGTAAACTTACCAAAAGGTTAGCGGGACATGAACAAACTACATGGCTACATAAAATCTTAAGGTAAACTTACCAGAAGGTTAGCGGGACATGAACAAACTACATGGCCACATAAAATCATAAGGTAAACTTACCAGAAGGTTAGCGGGACATGAAGAAACTACATGGCCACATAAAATCATAAGGTAAACTTACCAAAAGGTTAGCGGGACATGAACAAACTACATGGCCACATAAAATCATAATGTAAACTTACCAGAAGGTTAGCAGGACATGAACAAACTACATGGCCACATAAAATCATAAGGTAAACTTACCAGAAGGTTAGCAGGACATGAACAAACTACATGGCCACATAAAATCATAAGGTAAACTTACCAAAAGGTATGCTCTAAGGGTTGAAATTGTAGTAGCAAATAAAGTAATATAATATTATCTCATCTAGAGGTAATGAAATGGTAGAATCTCCCTCCAGTGTCATAGCGGTATGTCTGCAGATTTTTAACGCTAGAAACCAAGTTTCGATACCCGTGATGGGCAGAGCAGAGATAGCCCATTGAGTAGCTTTGTCGTTAATTACAAACAAACTAACAGCTGATTAAGTTCTACTAATCTTCAAGCTGTACTTTCAATATATTCGCAACCATTTCATATTTGGTGTTTTGAAATTGGCCGAGCCAGAAACGAATAAAATATCTAATTTAGAACTGTTGATCAGAAGAAGGGTCACCAGCTAGGTCCGACCTAATAACAGGATTATCTGTCACTATTATAAGACGTCGTATATCGTAGCTCTAACCTTGGATCTTCAGATTTCTAACAGGCACATTAGAAACCAGCTAAGTCTGATCCGTTGAGTGAGAACCAACCATGTATAACAATGACATCACTCTAGTAAACTATCAAGTAACGTTCAACCTTTTTTGTGGAAGAAAGAGGAAAACAATCATTTCTAGCGTCTAGCACGTCTTGTATAAATTATACGTTAATTCGGAAATTAACATCACATCAAGTTAAATAATCAAAAATTGTGTTGATACTCGATGAAAAATACAACTAAAATATGGAACACGGTATTCTAAAACCATATCTGTCACAAGAAGGCTTAAGATAAAATTATCATAAGCGATCTTCTAAAGTTATGTATATAATTATAGTTTGGGTTCTTTATAATTCGGCTTCAAACTACACGAGGGTTACCAGGGCTAACTGTCCCAAATTTAGCAGTGTAACACTAATGGGATGGCAGTTTCTCTTCACCACCCATCGCCAACTCTTTTCTATTAACAAATAATTAGATTGACCACAATATTATAAAGTTCCAGGACTGAGGAGGCAAGAATGTTTGGAGAGATGGGGACTCGAACCTGTGACCTTCACATTGTGAATCGAGGGGCGCGTGGAGAAATAGAAGCATAAAATGTAGAATATTATAAAATAAGTAATAACAGACATATCCAGCTACTTACTTTAGACATATCCAGCTACTTACTATAGACATATCCAGTTACTTACTTTAGACATATCCAGCTACTTACTATAGACATATTTAGCTACTTACATTAGACATATTCGGCTACTTACGTTTCATTCAATAAACATCACAGTAGTCTACAAACTTATCTTTTCATGATTTTAAATCAAATTCAGGAAAATATTTTTGTTGTCTTCCTGTTTCTGAGTGTGAAAAGCCTCAAGGAATCCTATGTTTGTCAAACTTTGAAAACTAAGTTTTATATGGGTGCAAATTATATACAATATTTCATAAAATAACTTTCTGTTTGTTATTTTAATGTCTTTTCCAGGATCATTTCTTATTCCCTTAGTACGGTTTATGATCCATCAACTGCTGCCCAAAATTCATCGAAATCGTCTCTTCATTATTATTACAGAATAATCATCATTTCACTTACTTTATATTCACACAGTAGGATATTCCAAATATCTTACAAATTCCAAATATCTTACAAATTATTATTGATACTTCTGGGATACTGAAATCTTTACCTGTGTCCAATCGCTTTCATCGAATCTCAAAGAGATTTTTGAAATACGTCACCGACTTCTTCCTTCTATTCCAAGACAGTGATTATAACTCCAACGAATCGGGACCACTTTAGTTAGATATATATAATACGATTTGTTCATTTCGCAAAAACAAAGAAAATTATTTAAGTTTTGTAAACAATGTCACACTCCTTGATAGTCATCATAGGTTGTGAGAACACTAAATGTTCAGCTCACTGGACATCACGCTTGTCCATCATTGACCAGTGATCGACTAAATTAACCACCATCTTGGATAAACCTACAGCTGTTCGAACTATATAAACATTTATAAACCCCAGGAATATATCACAAAGTTCGTCATCTTTAGTAACATATCACACAACAATAGAAAGCTGAGAAATGGTTCTCGTATCAATACTTTAATATAAGATAAGATCCACAAACAGAGAACCTCTTATTTTAATTTTAATTTTACTTCGCTTACACAAGTAATGACGTCATTCTGGCCAGAAAAAACAATAACAAAACACTCGATTTCTGTAAATGGGATTTCAATAGTGGAACATATTTCTCGTACAAATGTACCAGTTTAACATAACTACCTCGGTTAGCAGACTCTAGATTTCACATAACTACCTCGGTTAGCAGACTCTAGATTTCACATAACTATCTCGGTTAGCAGACTCTAGATTTTACATAACTACCTCGGTTAGCAGACTCTAGATTTCACATAACTACCTCGGTTAGCAGACTCTAGATTTCACATAACTACCTCGGTTATCAGACTCTAATGATTCATCATGGCTTCTAAACACTAATTGTTGTTCACCCAAATATCGTACCACGTTCATTAATCTTTTCATAAGGTCTCTATTCGTCTTTTCCTTTGCATTGTGTAATTATGCATTTACTTTATGGTGACTATTTGGTTGGAATTTAAACTGTGATTTTCCGAATCTAGAAAAGTTTCTGCAAGTTTGGTTTGGTTTGAATTTCGCTACACAAGGTCTATCTGTACTAACCATCCCTAATTTAGCAGTGTAAGACTAGAGAGAAAGCAGCTAGTTATCACCATCCACCACCAATTTTTGGGCTACTATTTTACCAACAGATAGTGGAATTGACCGAACATTATAACGCCCCCACGGCTGAAAGGTCGAGCATGTTTGGTATGAGGGGAAGCAAGTTAGGACAAGCAGTTAACCAAGATGTTACGTCATGTTGGTTTACATTGAATTACGCACTGTTTTGTTCTTCCAGTCAGGCTTAGAGCTGGTACCGATCTATTATTTCTAATAATGCTTTCTTTATTACTAAAACTCTTCACTAATAAACTTTCAATAATACAGCTACAGTTTTCCTGTTATCTTTTGAATCCATATTCACATCTGAAGGGTGACACTTCACAAAAAAAATTATGCATACAAAAAATAACAGTATAATATAATACAATGCACCTGCACATCACGTGACATCAGAGAGGTAACAAACAGTCACGAGTGTGAGGTACAGCTCATGAGAAAAACAGTTTCCATGTGTTACAAGAAAATTAACTATAAGTTATTATTTTATTATTATATTAACTATAAGTTATTATTTTATTATTATATTAACTATAAGTTATTATTATATTAACTATAAGTTATTATTTTATTATTATATTAACTATAAGTTATTATTATATTAACTATGAGTTGTTATTTTATTATTATATGAACTATAAATTATTATTTTATTATTATATTAACTGTAAGTTATTATTTTATCATTATATAGTCTATAAATTGTCAACAAGTTCCAATTTTGCGTGTATTATGAAGTAAGATAAACTGGCAGTTGCTTCATTTATACCACAGTAGAGACCAATATAACATTCAAAATAAGTTGTTTGTAATATAAATATGAATTTGAAATTTTTTATTCAGAAAGTTATTCACGTAAGAAGCATTTTATAGTTTAAAGAGTATATTATGTAACAAAATGTTTTTAGTTAGAAATAAAGACTTTTCTAATTGGAATAAAAGTATTTTGATAGTTGTAGTCCAGATTTTTGTGGACAATACTTTTGTCCGTACAAGGTGATTAGTAATTATGTACGGTATAGTAGACTGGTTCCCTATGAACCAATTGTCAGTTCATAACGTCGTATACAGCTGATATTTAAAAAATATTTGTATGACATATATTGAGAAAGTACTGCTTCCCTTCCACAGACCGCACGCTGTTGTTTTGTTTTTTGCTTTTGAATTTCGCACAAAGCTACTCGAGGGCTATCTGCGCTAGCCGTCCCTAATTTAGCAGTATAAGACTAGAGGGAAGGCAACTAGTCATCACCATCCAACGCCAACTCTTGGGCTACTCTTTTACCAACGAATAGTGGGATTGACCGTAACATTATAACGCCCCCACGGCTGAAAGGGCGAGCATGTTTGGCGCGACGGGGATGCGAACCCGCGACCCTCAGATTACGAGCCGCATGCCTTAACGCGTTTGGCTATGCCTGGCCTTCACGCTATTGTTAACCACCTAACCATGTCGAGCCATATATATTTATAATGCTGAATTAGTTCAAGTTTTATCTTTCTACTGGCCCTCCAATAGCACAGTGCTAAATTAATAGGTTCGTCTTAGAATAAAGACTATCTGCTGTTGCAAAAAGGGGAATCGAACCCCGGATTCTAGCGTTGTAAGTCTGTAGTATTATTACTCTAAAACCCAGATTTCGATATATGTGGTGAATACAGCACAGTTAATCCGCTGTATGACCTTATGTCACTCATACGAACTAAAATTGCATTTGTCCAAATATGGTTCATATAATCCCGGTTGTAGTCGGTTCACTGCAAATCTAGATAATAAATAAGCTGTCTGCGCCCTATCCACCAAAGGGACATCAAAACTCGGAGTAACTGTTGATTATTTAAAAACACACACATACACATACGTTTATTCTAAGTTTTTTTGGACTTGGCCCAATTATAATAAAGTTTGAATCATAATGAACACGAAAACTGGAAGTGATACAAATGAAAAACTTCACCTTGGGGATTGATTGCCAGTAAAACTGGAATATTTCGGTAAAGTAAAGAAATAGCTAATAATCTAATTACATTTCAAGTAAACTTACCTGGAGTTAAGTAACTACATTAAAAAAAGGCTTAGCATTGGTATAACTAAAACACAATGAAACCTTTATTGATGCGTAATTAAGTAAAACATATTACCCGAGGACGACACCTGCAGGTTTTTTCTTGAAACAGAGACTCTTTCTTGTAACAGTTAAACGTCACGTTTTCTGTTTACATTGAAAGTCTTAAGTTGTCTTGGCTGATCATTAGAGGCATATTAAAACCAACGAGGATGTTCTTGAAACCTGAACTAAAGAACACGAGAAACGGTTTCATGATTTTACTTTCTCTCACACAAGTTTTACAGAACTGTTTGCAAATTCCAAACATTTATGTTAAAAAAAAAACAAGTTAAAAGTGTTCTATATGTTAGCCACCAGAGGGCCAATATAATGAATTTCAATTTTCTATTAAGTAGTTTAGAATATAGCTTTAAAAAAACAAATGTTGTAGGTTAAACCATTGAAAATAACAAGATATGCATATTTTTTATATGATATGTATACCTTTGTTTATACAACGTCTCGAGCAACGCCTTGCATTACGCTTTTATAACTGAACGTTAAAACCGTAAACGGAAAAGTTCTAAATCGAATTTCGCGTGAAAATATAGCAAAGAAACGTGTCTAACAGTGTTTAATAACACTTGAAATGATATATAAATACATACTTATGTGCATGTATACATGTGTAGCAAATTATCACCCTTACGAAGGGTGTTGTCCGTTGTATTCACAACGGTATATATACTGTAATATATGTATGTGTGTAGTTAACAAGCTGTTTTCTTCGGTGGTCTTACCTATAATCTATGTTTTTGTCATCTTTCAACAACCACCACGAGTCATTCCTTACACAGAATATAGTTTTTCAGGTATATTTTATAAGATTTCTTTGACATCGCTACTGCACGGATATTAATAAAATTTCGTAAACATACACTACCTAAGGCTAAAAATTTGTATCACCATATGTACGAACTTACAACGTTGTATATCGAATTAGACGGTTTACTGAATGTTGGCGGTAAAGTAATAAGTTCTCCATCTTACTCTTGAACCCCAAAGCCAGTAACTGTCACTGTAGAACTATAGGACAGCCAGTCTGGTTAAAATATACAATATACACAGTAGTTAGGGTTAAATATTTCACTAATGTGTTTCTCTTCATGTCGTGTTCTATTTGCTCTTTTCCTTAATATTTCCATAGTCTACAGTTTGTCAATTGTAAGTGAACCTAAATATGAACCAGTTTATAAACAGACTATCGGAATATACCTTCCTAAAGAGACTTTTATAACATTCATTAGGTGTACACAGCGCAGTATGTGAAGTTTTAGTAAATCTGAGGATAATAGATTCGTGTCCCAAATTTCTATCTTATCTTTGGGGCTGTGGGTAAAAGACAGGAGGACAATGAAATTCCCTAATTTAGTCAGACAAGAGGAAAATAAAAGTTGGCGGTGGGTACTGTTGGCTAATTTCCTTCTCTATAGTTTGTCGTTTCAAAATCTGCGACCGCTATTCGCAGCTAACCTTTTTGTAGCTTTGCGCAAAAATGACAGAATACAAAGTAATTTATTCTTCCGTATTAGCAGTTTACGTTTTTATCACAAATAATCGAATTCTTAAAATAGAATAACGAAGAGCTAGAGAATATGAATTATCTTCAATAAGAGAATAATTTTGATTTTGGTGAAGAGCTAGAGAATATGAATTATCTTGAATTATGAGAATAATTTTGATTTTGGTGAAGAGCTAGAGAATATTAATTATCTTCAATTATGAGAATAATTTTGATTTTGGTGAAGAGCTAGAGAATATGAATTATCTTGAATTATGAGAATAATTTTGATTTTGGTGAAGAGCTAGAGAATATGAATTATCTTGAATTATGAGAATAATTTTGATTTTGGTGAGGAGCTAGAGAATATGAATTATCTTGAATTATGAGAATAATTTTGATTTTGGTGAAGAGCTAGAGAATATGAATTATCTTCAATTATAAGAATAATTTTGATTTTGGTGAAGAGCTAGAGAATATGAATTATCTTCAATTATGAGAATAATTTTGATTTTGGTGAAGAGCTAGAGAATATGAATTATCTTCAATTATGAGAATAATTTTGATTTTGGTGAAGAGCTAGAGAATATGAATTATCTTCAATAATGAGAATAATTTTCATTTTGGTGTGATTTTCTCGGATGTGACTTGTTTTCTAACGAAAACTATTAACATTATCTCTGATACTGGACTTTAAATCATGTATCAAATATATGTTGAAAAGGTTTCGTACTGGAAATTCGTTTGGTTTTCGACTCATACTGCAGTCATCAGAGGCTGTGAACTACTTAGAAACTGTGTCTAGGCTACTGTTCGATTTCGAAAGTAAAAATGTGCCAACTTTGTTATTAAAATACCAGATAGTTATCTCAAATATTTCACTCACACTTTAAAGGATATAAAAGTAACCAAAAGCCGTTAAAAAAAAAACCCAACAACATTAATTTATCGGAATTCAAATATTAAAACTGGCATGACAGGTTTCGAATGCAGACAACGACATTTCCTAAAGTAACCGTATGGAAAAGGAAAAAAAAATTATCCATCAGTTGCCCTGAAAATAATAAAACATGTTTGAATATTTTAACACGTTCAGTACACCATTCAGGATCAGGTATACACGTTAGTTTCAGAGTTTTCTTTTACATGTTCAGTACACCATTCAGGATCAGGTATACACGTTAGTTTCAGAGTTTTCTTTAACACGTTCAGTACGACATTCAGGATCAGGTATACACGTTAGTTTTAGAATTTTCTTTAACACGTTCAGTACACCATTCAGGATCAGGTATACACGTTAGTTTCAGAGTTTTCTTTAACACGTTCAGTACGACATTCAGGATCAGGTATACACGTTAGTTTCAGAGTTTTCTTTAACACGTTCAGTACGACATTCAAGATCAGGTATACACGTTAGTTTCAGAGTTTTCTTATTGTGATAATTCGATACATAGCTCATTAACTTGTCACTCATTCTAGTTTTGTAAACATTATTATGAGTAAAATATTGAAAGTGTATCAACGTAATCAATAATCCTCAATAGTATATCGAGATGCGTAAACTAGGTGTGGGGAGACTTCCCCAAATAAACCATTCCCCGCAGAACATCATTATTACTAACTCAAAACTATTATTTGTCCAATGGGGTTCGAAGAAGGGATCACAGAATGTGACTCTTAGGGACTCTGCATAAGTACATCTAGTTTATCAAACAGAATGTTCTCTAGGATTCTGTAGAAGTACATCTAGTTCATGGAACAGATTGTTCTCTGGGACTCTGTAGAAGTACATCTAGTTCATGGAACAGAATGTTCTCTGGGACTCTGTAGAAGTACATCTAGTTCATGGAACAGAATGTTCTCTGGGACTCTGTAGAAGTACATCTAATTCATGAAACAGATTGTTCTCTGGGACTCTGTAGAAGTACATCTAGTTCATGGAACAGAATGTTCTCTGGGACTCTGTAGAAGTACATCTAGTTCATGGAACAGAATGTTCTCTGGGACTCTGTAGAAGTACATCTAGTTCATGGAACAGAATGTTCTCTGGGACTCTGTAGAAGTACATCTAGTTCATGGAACAGAATGTTCTCTGGGACTCTGTAGAAGTACATCTAGTTCATGGAACAGATTGTTCTCTGGGACTCTGTAGAAGTACATCTAGTTCATGGAACAGAATCTTCTCTGGGACTCTGTAGAAGTACATCTAGTTTATGGTATTTAAAAAGTCTGTAGATGTTTGCTTGGATGATGAAACACGTGGAACATTCCGGACATGTTACATCGTATATCACATGGGTCAACTGTCAACTAACCTTTTCAATAAGCGAAGGTAAAGGTGTGGCCTTATGGCTAGGACAATCGACTTTTAGTCTGTTTTCGCAGGTTTAGATCACTTCACCGAACGTACGCTCTCTTTCAGCCGTGAGAATATTTTAATGTACCGATCTATTTCACTATTCGTTCATAAAGAACAGCCCAAGAGTTGGCGGTGGGTGGTGTCGACTAACTGCCTTTAATATAACATATAATTTAAAAACTGGTACAGAAACTTTGTGTGAAATTTAACAACACAAAGTGAAAACAACGAAAGGAAATAACAAAATTTGGAATAATAATTAGACTAATTTCTAATAATAATTACACTATTTCTAATAATAATTAGACTATTTTTAATAATGATTAGACTATTTCTAATGATAATTAAACTATTTCTAATAATGATTAGACTATTTCTAATAATTATTACACTATTTCTAATAATAATTACACTATTTCTAATAATGATTACACTATTTCTAATAATAATTATACTATTTCTAATAGTAATTACACTATTTCTAATAATAATTGGACTATTTCTAATAATAATTACAGTATTTCTAATAATAATTAGACTATTTCTAATGATAATTAGACTATTTCTAATGATAATTAAACTATTTCTAATAATGATTACACTATTTCTAATAATAATTACACTATTTCTAATAATGATTAGACTATTTCTAATAATGATTAGACTATTTCTAATAATAATTATACTATTTCTAATAGTAATTACACTATTTCTAATAATGATTACACTATTTCTAATAATAATTATACTATTTCTAATAGTAATTACACTATTTCTAATAATAATTGGACTATTTCTAATAATAATTACAGTATTTCTAATAATAATTAGACTATTTCTAATGATAATTAGACTATTTCTAATGATAATTAAACTATTTCTAATAATGATTAGACTATTTCAAATAATGATTACACTATTTCTAATAATGATTAGACTATTTCTAATAATGATTACACTATTTCTAATAATAATTACACTATTTCTAATAATGATTACACTATTTCTAATAATAATTATACTATTTCTAATAGTAATTACACTATTTCTAATAATAATTGGACTATTTCTAATAATAATTACAGTATTTCTAATAATAATTAGACTATTTCTAATGATAATTAGACTATTTCTAATGATAATTAAACTATTTCTAATAATGATTAGACTATTTCTAATAATGATTACACTATTTCTAATAATGATTAGACTATTTCTAATAATAATTATACTATTTCTAATAGTAATTACACTATTTCTAATAATAATTGGACTATTTCTAATAATAATTACAGTATTTCTAATAATAATTAGACTATTTCTAATAATAATTAGACTATTTCTAATAATAATTAGACTATTTCTAATGATAATTAGACTATTTCTAATAATGATTAGACTATTTCTAATAATGATTATACTATTTCTAATAATAATTATACTATTTCTAATAGTAATTACACTATTTCTAATAATAATTGGACTATTTCTAATAATAATTACAGTATTTCTAATAATAATTAGACTATTTCTAATAATAATTAGACTATTTCTAATAATAATTAGACTATTTCTAATAATGATTAGACTATTTCTAATAATAATTATACTATTTCTAATAGTAATTACACTATTTCTAATAATAATTACAGTATTTCTAATAATAATTAGACTATTTCTAATGATAATTAGACTATTTCTAATGATAATTAAACTATTTCTAATAATGATTAGACTATTTCTAATAATGGTTACACTATTTCTAATAATAATTACACTATTTCTAATAATGATTACACTATTTCTAATAATAATTAGACTATTTCTAATAATAATTATACTATTTCTAATAGTAATTACACTATTTCTAATAATAATTAGACTATTTCTAATAATAATTAGACGATTTCTAATAATAATTAGACTATTTCTAATAATAATTACACTATTTCTAATAATGATTAGACTATTTCTAATAACAATTACACTATTTCTAATAATAATTAGACTAATTCTAATAATAATTACACTATTTCTAATGATAATTAGACTATTTCTAATAATAATTACACTATTTCTAGTAATAATTACAGTATTTCTAATAATAATTACAGTATTTCTAATAATAATTATACTATTAATAATGATTAGTAACAAAAAGTGAAGACGTGAGTTTCAACAGTGAATCTTTGTCTCATTTCTTATGTAGACAAATAAAACACAAGTTAATTTACCACTCTGGTCTTCCCAGATCGAAATATATATATTTAGACTTCTGTACACGTTAAATGATTTATTGTATCTGTCTGAAGAATTTCTTTCTTTCCATGTTTTCATACGAAACTACACAAATGAATCTCTCTAATTTTCTCTTCTAGTTAAAAACATAGCACACTAGATCACCTACAAAAGTTGTAACGTTTTTAAACAAGACTCAAAAATCAAACGCTAGAGTTTTATGTCTCGTTTAAAAACATTCTAACTTTGAATTGATTGACGAGAAAGAAAGCAGAATAACGCCCACCGCCAACTCTTAGATTGTTCTTCTCTGACCAAATAATGGAATTTTATCATTAGTGTTAAAGTACACTCACGACTTTAATGTGTGGAGTGCCACACATTATGAACCACGATAACCAGTGGACCACAACCGAGTTATGTCCCAGAAAGGGCAAATGAATTATTAAATCAATCTTCGAAGAAAGTTTTTACCACTTTATCCTTCATTTCATTATGATAATGAATTTATTACGGATAAACCAGCCTGCTGTAGATGTATATAGTTTCCCTATAGCTATCAAAATATCTACAAAAGGCTTTGTGAATATTTGTTTATATGTCGACCATAGTTCTATCAGTTTCATAATAATAAAATAAACATCAAATCACTGGAGACAACAGTTTTAATAGAATTCAGAATAGTATTTTCACAGATGACATTCATAATGAGGCAAATAATAAATTTACATTCTGATTCAGGGACAACGGTAAGTCTATGGATTTACAACACTAAAATCAGGGGTTCGATTCCCTTTGGTAGACACAGCAGATAGGCCGGAGCAGTTTGTCTACGGACTCACGCCACTGGAAACCGGGTTTCGATACCCGTAGTGGGTAGAGCACAGATAGACCACCGCCTTGTTTTCTGTTTAATTCAAAACAATCAAACCGATTTGCTACAATAAAAAAACACTCATATATTTCCTCGTAAACGAAACGTCCATGAAATTATCGATACGGTTCTGGTTGAACTGTTTGTAATGGTCAGATACCATCAATTATACATAGAGAACAGCTCACACAATGACTACAAACTATACTGCGCATGTGTGGAAACTGGACGATAAATGGTAAGGAGACAAGAATTTCCGTTTATATTGTTGTACCCTGATATTGTTATATTGTTGTACCCTGACACTGTTATATTGTTGTACCCTGATATTGTTATATTGTTGTACCCTGATATTGTTATATTGTTGTACCCTGCTATTGTTATATTGTTTTACCCTGATATTGTTATATTGTTGTACCCTGATATTGTTATATTGTTTTACCCTGTATTGTTATATTGTTGTACCCTGCTATTGTTATATTGTTGTACCCTGATACTGTTATATTGTTGTACCCTGCTATTGTTATATTGTTGTGCCCTGCTACTGTTATATTGTTTGTGCCCTGCTATTGTTATATTGTTTGTGCCCTGATACTGTTATATTGTTGTGCCCTGCTATTGTTATATTGTTTGTACCCTGCTACTGTTATATTGTTGTGCCCTGCTATTGTTATGTTGTTGTGCCCTGCTGCTGTTATTTTTTTGTGCCCTGATGTTGTTATGCTGTTGTGCTTTGCTACTGTTGTATTGTTGTGCCCTGCTATTGTTATATTGTTGTTGCCCTGCTGCTGTTATATTGTTGTGCCCTGCTATTGTTATATTGTTGTACCCTGCTACTGTTATGTTGTTGTGCCCTGCTATTGTTATATTGTTGTACCCTGATATTGTTATGTTGTTTTACCCTGTATTGTTATATTGTTGTACCCTGCTATGTTGTTATGTTGTTTGTGCCCTGATACTGTTATATTGTTGTTGTCCCTGCTATTGTTATATTGTTGTACCCTGCTACTGTTATATTGTTGTACCCTGCTATTGTTATATTGTTGTACCCTGATACTGTTATATTGTTGTACCCTGCTATTGTTATATTGTTGTACCCTGCTACTGTTATATTGTTGTACCCTGCTATTGTTATATTGTTGTACCCTGCTACTGTTATATTGTTGTACCCTGCTACTGTTGTATTATTATACCCTGCTACTGTTATATTGTTTCACAGACGGAAAAACTAGTCCTGTAGTTTATTTGTCGTTGGCAGTTCAAGTTTCTTGTTTATCTCGGGCGTGACTAGAGAATAAATACGTTTAAGTTGTTCGAAGTGTGATTCTTATGAACATACTCTTTTTGTACACTAATGTTCACCTCAAGGTCTACTTAACAATACAGATGTTCTTTCGAAAGTTTCCACGCAAGCAAATTCTTGAACAAGGGGGCTGAGCCGCTAAATGTAGGATTGTTCCCAATTCTAGTTTGCATGTTAGGGCGCATTCATATTTTGATATAAAACTTTATCTTCTTATTTTGTGTAATATTTTGTTCTTGCTTAGACAAAATGTAAGTTTAGTTCAAATAAAAGTGGCTCTTACATTTATATATCACAGACGAAACAAACCCACGCTAAGATAGTAAAGTTTAAAATATAGACTTACACACTGCTGCCAGCAAATATAGACTTACACACTGCTTTCAGCAAATACAAACTTACACACTGCTACCAGCAAATATAGACTTACACACTGCTTCCAGCAAATACAGACTTACACACTGCTGCCAGCAAATATAGACTTACACACTGCTTCCAGCAAATACAGGACTTACACACAAGCTTCCAGCAAATACAGACTTACACACTGCTTCCAGCAAATACAGGACTTACACACTGCTTCCAGCAAATACAGACTTACACTGCTGCCAGCAAATATGGACTTACACACTGCTTCCAGCCAATACAGGACTTACACACTGCTTCCAGCAAATGGACTTACACACTGCTTCCAGCAAATCTGGACTTACACATTTGCTTCCAGCAAATACAGATCTTACACACTGCTGCCAGCAAATCTGGACTTACACACCTGCTGCCAGCAAATACGGACTTACTGCTTCCAGCAAATCTGGATTTACACATTGGCTTCCAGCAAATCTGGATCTTACACTGCTGCCAGCAAATCTGGACTTACCTGCTGCCAGCAAATCTGGACTTACACACTGCTTCAAGCAAATGGACTTACACACTGCTGCCAGCAGATGGACTTACCACGCACATTCCAGCAAATAGTGGACTTACACATTGCTTCCAGCAAGTCTGGACTTACACTGCTGCCACAAATACTGGACTTACACACTGCTGCCAGCAAATGGACTTACACACACTGCTTCCAGCAAATCTGGACTTACACATAACTGCCAGCAGATACTGGACTTACACTGCTGCTGCTATAGATGGGGACTTACACACTGCTGCCAGCAAATACAGACTTACACACTGCTGCCAGCGTCTGGACTTACACACTGCTTCCAGCAAATACTGGACTTACACATTGCTTCCAGCAAATACTGGACTTACACACTGTTTCCAGCAAATACAGGACTCTACACTGCTGTAAGCAGTCTGGACTTACACACTGCTGCTTGCAGCAAATACAGACTTACACACTGCTTCCA
This sequence comes from Tachypleus tridentatus, assembly GCF_004210375.1. Classification (NCBI taxonomy): domain Eukaryota; kingdom Metazoa; phylum Arthropoda; class Merostomata; order Xiphosura; family Limulidae; genus Tachypleus; species Tachypleus tridentatus. Next base: position 123,110,124 of record NC_134836.1, on the reverse strand, counting down.
GCAAATGACTTACACACTGCTGCCAGCAAATACAGACTTACACACTGCTTCCAGCAAATACAGACTTACACACTGCTTCCAGCAAATACAGACTTACACACTGCTGCCAGCAAATACAGACTTACACTGCTTCCAGCAAATACAGACTTACACACTGCTTCCAGCAAATACAGACTTACACACTGCTGCCAGACAATGTTATCCTTGAAATGTTTCCTCCATTATTCAAGTGGTTGTAACAAAAGAAAACCATCAGGTTTTGTTTAGACTGTGACATCACTAACTGAGTACAATGAAAACTGGCTACCACCCTTGGCCCATGTGGGATGTGGTTCTGGGTGTTTACAAACACGCCACCTACGGTGTCAAGGTTTGAGTGTTCGGTATTTCGAATCGGAATTTTTCTTCTTTTTTTTTTCCTGGTGGATATTAGAACACTGGATAATTAATTAATTTTACTATATATAAGTGGAATGTAGACATCAAGGTTAACATAGGTACAAGGTTAATAGTCGAAAACAATACAGTGTTCTATTTTATCGAAACCGTGTCATATAATGAACGACCTATTCAAATGGGAACACAAACATTACAACACAGAAGCATGCTTTTCTATGGAGTTCTACAAACATGTACCGTCAACATTTTGCTATACAAAGGAGTTTATTTAATTTCTATCTGACATCATAATAACACACTTAACTTATTTCTGTAATATCTGTAGTTTAACTCTGCTCTACGGTCCATATGATTAAGCTGTACTCTATGTGGTTTAATTTTACTGTACGATATCTGTAGTTTAACTCTGCTCTAAGGTCCACGTGATTAAGCTGTACTCTATGTGGTTTAATTTTACTCTACCATATCTGTAGTTTAACTCTGCTCAAGGATCCACGTGATTAAGCTGTACTCTATGTGGTTTAATTTTACTCTACAATATCTGTAGTTTAACTCTGCTCTAAGATCCACGTGATTAAGCTGTACTCTATGTGGTTTAATTTTACTCTACAATATCTGTAGTTTAACTCTGCTCTAAGGTCCACGTGATTAAGCTGTACTCTATGTGGTTTAATTTTACTCTACAATATCTGTAGTTTAACTCTGCTCTAAGATCCACGTGATTAAGCTGTACTCTATGTGGTTTAATTTTACTCTACCATATCTGTAGTTTAACTCTGCTCTAAGATCCACGTGATTAAGCTATATTCTATGTGGTTTAATTTTACTCTACAATATCTGTAGTTTAACTCTTCTCTAAGATCCACGTGATTAAGCTGTACTCTATGTGGTTTAATTTTACTCTACGATATCTGTAGTTTAACTCTTCTCTAAGATCCACGTGATTAAGCTGTACTCTATGTGGTTTAATTCTAGTCTACTTTAGTTTTCTTATGTTTTAACCCTACTTTATGATCTCAACAATTTAACCTTAATTTGTGATCTAACTTGACTCCATTCTATGATCTTTGTAGTTTAATTTAAGGTCACGATATACGTAATTTAACTTCTTTCTATTATTCCATCCTCTATTACCACTTTTTACATTTTATAGACCATTTAAGTAAGTAATCTATACAGATTTAGACCAACTTTGTGTGTAAAGCACTATTTATTATATACAACGCATCACGTACTAAACTACTATACATGGTTGGTGCATGAAAACTAAACCACATGAACCATGGTTGTATAGTCTTGTCAAATTATCTTACACCCAAAACGGTACCTCTAACTCACTAGGATAAATTAATATGCCACTAATATGGTCAAAGGAGGCGAGTGAAGCTATTGTATGGGTTGGTTCATCTAGTACGTGCGTGGGGACAGTACAAACGGTGAGAATCGGTTCATATTACTAAATGAATAAACTCTCACCAGTGAATCACACACACCTTCTTTCTCTGTATCCACAAATACTCTACTAGATGTACTTCGGCAGCGTCCCCGATATTGTTCTCTTTTGAGAGTAGCAAATATTTTTATTTTTTGTATAATCACTGACTTTTAGGACCTCCATTAACTCATTAAAATCTGAGAACGACTGATCGTATATACACACATCGTGATAACAATACTCACTTAAGTAACCAAACACTGTATACTAGTAATATACTACAACCAAACAATGTATACTAGTAATATACTACAACCAAACACTGTATACTACTAATATACTACAACCAAACACTGTATACTACTGATATACTACAACCAAACACTGTATACTAGTAATATACTACAACCAAACACTGTATACTACTAATATACTACAACCAAAGACTGTATACTAGTAATATACTACAACCAAACACTGTATACTACTAATATACTACAACCAAACACTGTATACTAGTAATATACTACAACCAAAAACTGCTGTTTACTAGTACTATACTACAACACAAACACTGTATACTAGTAATATATACATTACAAACCAAACACTGTATACTACTAATATACTACAACAACAAAACACTGTATACTACTAATATACTACAAACCAAACACTGTATACTACTAATATACTACAACCAAACACTGTATACTAGTAATATACTACAACCAAAACACTGTATACTACTAATATACTACAACCAAACACTGTATACTAGTAATATACTAACAACCAAACACTGTATACTACTAATATACTACAACCCAAATGACTTGTATACTTAGTAATATATACACAACCAAACACTGTATACTCACTAATATACTACAACCAAACACTGTATACTACTAATATACTACAACCAAACACTGTATACTACTAATATACTACAACCAAACACTGTATACCATTGACATTACTACAACCAAACACTCGTATACTACTGATATACTACAAACAAAACACTGTATACTACTGATATACTACAACCAAACACTGTATACTACTGATATACTACATACCATTAACCAAACACTGTATACTAGTAATATACTACAACCAAACACTGTATACTACTAATATACTACAACCAAACACTGTATAATATACTAATGATATACTACAAACAAAACACTGTATACCACTGATATACTACAAACCAAAACACTGTATACACTACTAATATACTACAACCAAACACTGTATACTACTAATATACTACAACCAAACACTGTATACTACTGATATACTACAACCAAACACTGTATACTAGTAATATACTACAACCAAACACTGTATACTAGTAATATACTACAACCAAACACTGTATACTACTTATTAATATACTAACAACCAAACACTGTATACTATTGACATATTACATAAACAAACACTGTATACTACTAATATATTACAACCAAACACTGTATACTACTGATATACTACAACCAAACACTGTATACTACTAATATACTACAACCAAACACTGTATACTACTAATATACTACAACCAAACACTGTATACTACTAATATACTACAACCAAAACACTGTATACTACTAATATACTACAACCAAACACTGTATACTACTAATATACTACAAACCAAAACACTGTATACTAGTAATATACTACAACCAAACACTGTATACTAGTAATATACTACAACCAAACACTGTATACTACTGATATACTACAACCAAACACTGTATACTAGTAATATACTACAAAAAAAAACACTGTATACTACTAATATAACTACTAACCAAACACTGTATACCAGTAATATACCTACACAAAAAAAACACTGTAATACTACACTAATATACTACAACCAAACTGTGTATACCTAGTAATATACTACAAAAAAATACACCTGTATACCTATCACTAATATACTACAACTGTAAACACTGTATACTACTAATATACTACAACCAAACACTGTATACTAGTAATATATACTACAACCAAACACTGTATACTAGTAATATACTACAAACCAACACTGGACCTGTATACTACTGATATACTACAACCAAACACTGTATACCTAGTAATATACTACAAAAAAACACTGTATACTACTAATATACTACAAACCAAACACTGTATACTAGTAATATACTACAAAAAAACACTGTATACTACTTCAATATACTACAACCAAACACTGTATACTAGTAATATACTACAACCAAACACTGTATACTACTGATATACTACATAACCAAACACTGTATACTACTAATATACTACAACCAAACACTGTATACTACTAATATACTACAACCAAAACACTGTATACTACTAATATACTACAACCAAAACACTGTATACTCAGTAATATACTACAACCAAACACTGTGTATACTCAGTAATATACTACAACCAAACACTGTATACCTCACTGTGAATATACTACTAAACCAAACACTGTATACTAGTAATATACTACAAAAAAACACTGTATACTACTCTCAATATACTACACAACTAAACACCTAGTATACCTAGTAATATACTACAAACAAACACTGTATACTACTAATATACTACAAACCAAACACTGTATACTAGTAATATACTACAACCAAACACTGTATACTACTAATATACTACAACCAAACACTGTATACTAAAAATATACTACAACCAAACACTGTATACTACTAATATACTACAACCAAAACACTGTATACTAGTAATAATACTACAACCAAACACTGTATAACTACTACTGGTACTAATAAACAAAAACACTGTATACTACTAATATACTATAACCAAACACTGTATATACATTGACATACTACAAACAAACACCTGTATACGTAATATACTACAACCAAACACTGTATACTACTAATATACTACAACCAAACACTGTATACTACATTGATATACTACAACCAAACACCTGTATACTACTAATATACTACAACCAAACACTGTATACTACTAATATATACTACAACCAAACACTGTATACTAGTAATACTACTACAAACCAAACACTGTATAATCACTACTAATATACTACAAACCAAACATCACTAAGAATATTACAACCAAAAGTATTAGTAATATTTACCAAACACTAGTAATATACTAGAATCTAAACACTGTATACTACTTTGTACTTATACTAACACTAAATACTACATGTATTTACTGTATATACTTTATACTACAAATACTATAGTACTATATATTATATTTACAAATCCAAACATTACAACAATACTAATATACTACAACCAAAACACTGTATACTCACTAATATACTACAACAACCAAACACTGTATACCACTAATATACTACAAACCAAACACTGTATACCACT